>NC_046221.1:27769446-28070515 GCF_009819885.2 Catharus ustulatus
CCACTCCCTCAGGCCCTCGGTGGATTCCCCAGAAATGGGTGAAGCCTTATGTCCCTAAACAGCCAGCTCCAGCTGAAGAGGAAGAGAAGCAAGTCGCAGTTGCTTCGAAAAGAAGACGCCGCCGGAGAGGAGAGAGAACTGACACAGAAGATGACCTCCCGGCAGACTCAGACTTTTAACATGTTTTAAAATGTTTGTTTTCCTTTTAACAACCTAATACCTTTCTCTCTTCTTTAAACAAAAAAAGGGTGAGATGTTGTAACCCAATACCCTACTGCTTTCAGAATGGTACATCCCTTTAACCCTGTAACCCCTACAAGACCAATGGACTGACCCCTGCAATGGGATTGGCCTGAAGCCAAGGCTGACCCCTCCCCTTTCCTGACCCAGAGAAAAACCCTGAGCCCACGTGTGGGCTCTCTCTTTATCCCCATCTCTCGCTCTGACTACATGGAAGCCTAAGAATAAAGCAGAATACCAACCCTGGGAGATAGAGCCTCTAATGTCCTTCTGTTCTACATGAAACAGCATCCAAGGCCAGCTCTGCAGGTATTTGGGGAGCAGGCAGGGCAGGCCCTAGGCTGCAGTTTCAGTGTGTAATCTGCAAAAGCAACTGATTCTGGACTGTCTATTATAGAAGGAAACCAGGGCATAAGTCCTGAACCTAGTGGTTTCTTCCATTTTAGAGGGAATATGGAGCTCAGGATTTCACAGAAAATGGTATTTCCTGGCAAAAAAATCTGTGCCAACATACAAGGTGAAGGAAAATCTGTTTACCTCCTTTACCAGAAGTAAAAACTTAGCAAACAAATCTATGTATAAATTATTTGGGAGAAAATGAAGTAGTCAGCTTCAGTAGCAACTGTACAGACATCTATGAGCAAATAAATAGCATAACTGAAGTGAATAACAGTGTTTATTCAGTATTGCAATAAAGCAACAAGGAGCACACAGTGGAATTAGCAATATTTTGAAAATAAACACCACTTTCACATGACATATTGAAATGGTGTAACTTCTTGCTGCAGGCTGTTGTAAAGGTGAGTTAGACAAATTTAGCTGAATTAGACAAATTCATGGAGGATAGGTGGCATCAATGGCTATTACACACAGTGACTTGGATGCAACTGAAGTCACATGAGGTCCTTAAACTACATACAGATTGAATAATATTTTGTGAAAATGATCCTACTTTATCCCTCTTCTGCTTCTTTAGCATCCCCTGTTGGCCACCACTAGAGAAGAGGTTCTGGGAGAAATGTTTTTCATTGCACTTATTCTGGCAGATTTTTTTGGTGGGTTTTTTTTTGTTTGTTTGTTTTTGTTTGTTTGTTTGGGTTTTTTGTGGGTTTTTTAATTTATTTTTTTTTTTTAGAGATATGTAGTGACAATAATCTATTTCTTCTTTAGGGTATTTCCAAAACTGCTGTTTTGAGCACACCTTTTTTTCAGCATAGTTCTGCACCTATAGTTGAAGAACCAGTTTTCAAAGTTAATCCATTGTGTAATTTACTTCAGATTAAAAAATGCTTATATGATATTCACTTGACCTATTCAAGAGAAAAGAGAAATATTCTGCAGGTGTGATGCAGTAAAAATTCATTTCCTGACAGTTTTTTCTATTTCACTACAGATAGTCTTTGGACCAAAGATATCACATGGTGGTAATTTGCAGACATGCTCCAACTATGGCTAAAGCACTATTATAGGTACTTGGGTTCCAATTTTATGCTTTTTAACCTCCTCATCTCCTACCTTTCTCTACCTGCAACATTCTCAGGACTTCCATGATTCTCATTTCCACAGCGGATAGCTTATTATGATGATAATAATTATTATTATGCATCTGGCATTAAAACAGTGGCAGCCAAGGCAAAATTACTTTATCTGGGAAAATGGTGTTTTGCAGCAATTGCTAGCATTACATTCACCATACATCACCCTGGTAAGTTCATATAAAGAAAAGGAGCATCCTTTTACCTGTTCCCAGTATCCTAAGAATAACAAGATCAGTGCCAAGGTTAATCCTTCATCCTGTCCACAACTACACCAAAACCTTAACAAACACATACACAAAAAACCCTTACCTCATTTATTCTAACTTCTGACAATTCATTACTTTGCTTATACTGCAACAGAAGAAAATTTAAAATATAAGAATTATAAATTATATCTTCTCATAAAGACAAGCTTGCACTAATATTGTCTTTTATATTTTGGCTTATTCAACAGACTTGAGGTTGCATGCTCGTAACTGTTCTAGATTAGCTGTGCATGGATTTTTATTTTGTAGCCCACAAAGTCAGCATTAAAAATAATCGAAGAGACATAGAATCATTTAGATTGGAAAATATCTTCAAAATCATTGAGTTCAACTGTAAATCCATCACTGCCAAGTTGACCATTAAACCATGTCCCTAAGTGTCACATCTACGTGTCTTTGAAATACCTCAAAGGATGATAACTCCACCACTTCCCTGGGCAGTCTGTTCCAATGCCTGATCACCTTTTCAGTGAAGAAAATTTTCCTAATATCCAAGTGGAGGCCATTTCTTTTCATCCTGTCCCTTGTTACCAGGGAGAATAGACAGACCCCATCTCTTTGCAGCCTGCTTTCAGATAGTTGTAGGGAACAATAAGTTTTCCTGTGAAACTCCTTTCCTCCAGGCTGCATAGTCCCAGTTCTCCCAACTGCTTTGCATATGACTTGTGTTCTATGCCATTCACCAGAACTTTAAATTCAGTTTCATAATAATATAATCTTATTTTCAGACAAAACACAACCTATATTGACCACACTAGATTTTTTTCACTAACTTTGAAATATTTGAAAGTAGTCTGCTATATTATCCAAATTATTGTAAAGGTTCTTTTGTCATTTAGTATGTTTTATAACATACAAATATTTTAGTTCAGTAGCTTGACATAGGTACTACCATGCTACTTCTACTGCAGTTATTTGTTTGTTACGTGTCACTGCAGACAAATGTTATGTGGCTGAGCTTTCCAGAGATGCAGAAAATGGAAAAGCCTTCAATGAGTATCCACAGCAACCTATAATTTCCAGAAATTTCCAACCCATAAATTTCCAGAAATATATTCACACATTGAAATTCTACTACTAGAGGTATATCTATGAAAATTAGTGTAAAATTAGACAAACAGAGTAATGATAAGGCAGTATCCAGTTAATTTAGAAAACCAAAGTCATGTGCTTTGCAAAAAGATCCATGAGCCAAGTTACTAACCTTAGAATAGGCAATGTATATTCTGACACTAAGTACACTGATTATTGAACCTGCTAGTTGTGTGAAACTTGTCTTATTGGTAGCTTTTTCCTTTTTTTACTCTACCTTCTCTCCATCCTCTCTACTTCAATTGTGAGAAATTCATCGTTGATACTTTGTTCCACAATGTATTTTGCACATTTACTTGCACAGCTGGCTTCAGCTCTCCAGGCACTCAATCAGATAGTCCAACATATCTAAGAGGACTAAGAGAAGCCCAAGATTTTTGGTCAGATGAAAACATCCCTAAAAATCCAAAAATCTGCATTTAACCAAACCAATTTGTTTCAAAACTTCTGAAGCTCAAAATAGTCAGCAAATGCCCTAACACCTCTGAAGGCTTAAATATAGGCACAATTCCATGCATGTCTTTTATTCATTACAGAAAATATGGGGTTTTTTTACTGACTGGCTCTGTCCGCATCCCAAAATTGCACATGATATGTGGATTCCTAAGTTATCACCTTGCTCATTACATCTGAAACTTTTCTTTTTCTTACTCTAAAGTCTTTTACATTATGAATGAATGCCCTTTGGACTGAATTCATCCCCCATTTTCTGTTAGGAAATATTATCTCATCCTGGCTGTTATCCCAGGAGCAGCACTTGATGACATTGCTGAGAATGCCTTCTCTATCAGTCTGAGCCTTGCTCTCACAGTTATTTCAGCTACTTTTATGGAGACCACTCCAGTCATTCGTTAAAGCTGTTGAGACACCTCCCACTCACTCCCAATGGACTGTGATGGCTTCCGTGTCAGGGAAAAACCTGTGTTCTATAATTTCCACAGAGTCTAATCTTTGAGGTACCATTAGCTACTTTTATAAAGAGGAAAGGATACACCCAAACTGCATCTTACACCTTCTTTATGGATCATAATCTGCCAGTTATAATGATGCACCTATGCGTGGTGTATCAGGGCATTTCCTGGTTGTTTTTAAGTCCAAAGCTTAGATGGTATGTAAGAAAAAAAATGTTAGACCAGCAGATGCCTTGTTGAGCTGAGGCATTCTGACACTAAGTCTTCACCTGGGTTGGGACAAAGGGATGCAGAAGGGTAAAGCAAACAAGCATGTTCCTGAAAGGAAAAAAATACAGTAATTTCACAACCATAAGGCGCACCGGACTATAAGGCGCACCGCCCGGGACCCGACACATTTCGCAACTTTGTAGATCAGATAAGGCGCACCGGACTATAAGGCACACCTTTCTTTTTGCAACGAGGCTCTGCCCCCAGCTCCCCCCGCGTGCTTGCTGGCTGAGGCCCCGCCTCAACCCGGTGACCATTGGCCCCCGGGCCTACCTGTACCTGGCGGGGCCGGGCTATGCCCGCTGCCGCTCCATGCAGCGTCCCCAGGACCGGGCTATGTCCACCGCCGTTCTGTGCAGTGTCCCCAGGGCCCCGCTGCTCCAGGAGTTCCCTGGTACTCCGGGTGTCACGCGCCCCCCCGGCGCACCGGGAACCACGCACTGTCGGCCCACCCCGGGAGTCCCCTGGCGCTCTGGGTGACCCGATGCCGGCAGGCTTGCTCTGTGCCGCCGCTGCCCCATTCCGACGGCTTTCCCCCTCCCCACGTGGCAGCCGCTCCGATTCTGGCGGCTTTCGCCCTCCCCGTGCGGTGGCTACTCTGACTCGGCAGCTTTCGCCTTCCCCGCGCAGCAGCCTCTCCGATTCCGGAGGCTTTTGCCCTCCCCACGCAGCGACCACTCCAATTCCGGCGGCTTTCGCCCTCCCCATGCGGTGGGCCACCCCGATGCCGGCGGGCCCACCCCACGTGGGGGACGCCCCAATGCCGGCGGGCTCGTACTTCCGGGGTAGCAAATGTCGCAACTTCGTACATCAGATAAGGCGCACCAGACTATAAGGTGCACTTCTGGTTTCGGGGGAAAATTTTAGTCCAAAGGGTGCGTCTTATAGTCGTGAAATTACTGTACAAATGGGGACTGTTTTTACAGAAGTCTATAAAATCACAGTAGTTATAGAAAGCAGAAATAGGGAATGACTGTTAAATATTATGAGAACAATACAGCACTAAATGTCAGGTGACAAGTTTAAAACAAAAAGAAGGAAGCTTCTCACAGAAGAAAAGCTTTTCACATCTTTATAATTAGGCTTTGAAATATCCAACCACAGAAGAATATTAACATTAAAGTGTAAAAAGCATTCAGAAAGCAATCAAATTAATGCAATAAAAATCCACGAAAGGTCACTAAAAATTATGAAGGAAAAAAAACAAACAAGATTTCAACAAAATTATGGAGACTAGGAGAGTTTCATGATAAAGCATGCTTACACTGTACTTCTAAAATTTTCTTTCTGGGTCCCTCTTGGAAGCATAATTCTTGACTACATAGACCCGCGATTTACAGGATTATATCCTCTTTTAGGTAGAGAATGATAGCTTTTAGAAACCTCAGAAAACTGACTTTCCATCACTCAGTATCTACAGAGCAAAAATTCCATTTTTGCTGTTAGTACAAAGTACATTGTGGTTTGTGACAGATCAAGTGGAAAGGTAATGATACAGGAAATATACACATCCTATAACACCTCCACTGTGCTCCTGATATTTGTCCTGATACTTATCATGGATTTTCGGGTAGATCAGTAAAGTTAAGAGAGGAATACTAGATAATTTCCTCAGTGTTGTTGAGTGTTTTGGGTTTTTTTCCTTCAATGTCATTTTGATTACAGAAGATTAGTGAAGGAATCTCTAACAGTTTGGCTCACTGCACAAATTGATATGTAGACCAATCACATATTGACCCACAAATGAAACACTTTGAAAAGTGGTGATTGCAAACAAGGAAAGATGAGATATTCTTGGCAATATCTGTTCCTTGGGATTAAAAAATTTAAAAGTAAAGGGAGAATGGAAAGATGGAGAAGTAATAATGAAAGAAATGCAAACTATATTTACTTTGAGGACTGGGTTTCAGAATTACTACCAATGCCTCCTAATATGTGAACCTATGATATGAAAGAATGATATAATCATAGAAGGTTCTCACGTTGCTCAAGCTTTACTTCTTCATGGTGAATTCATGCTGACTACTCACATTCACTTTCTTGTCTTTCATGTGCCTGGAAATGATTTACAGGATTAGCTGTTCCATTACCTTCCGAGAGACTGACATGAGGTGGACATACTCGTAGTTCTCTGGATCTTTCTTCTTGCTCTTCTTAAAGAGAGGGGCAAGATTTGCTTTCTCCAGTCCTGAGACACCTATCCCAGTCACTGAAGATTATTTAGAGTAGCCAAAAAATTACCTCAGCCAACTCCCTCAGTACTTATGGATTACCTTTTTTAATCCTTTTCCGTGAAGGAAATGCAAACCACCTCATGTCCCAATAATTTGTTCTTGCAGCCTGCTGGGTAGCCATCTTCTACAATACTGAAAATTATAAAATATTACTCAAAATCCTTGGTTAGCTTAAAAACACATAGTGATGTTATAACTGGAGTTATAAATATTCTGAAACTGCATAAACTAATTCTCTCTGACTTCAGAGCTTGTTGAAAAGCTTGAGATTCTTGATCAATATTTGCAGGTGGGTTTTGGGAAAGATGACATTTACTTAGCAACAGTAGAGACTTTATACTGTATGCTTTACCTGTTGAAAGTACTTGTAACTGTACAATGGTGTTTGCCCTTACAATAATTTCAATATAATGTTGACCATAGAAAATGAGAAAAGCAAGTAGAGGAGATAGTCATACAGTTATAATTCCAGTACATTACACTCACAGTATGAGAATGAAAACAGACTAATATTTCTGTAGCACCCTTATTTAACTTCTTCATCTGTTCCTTGTGTTTTTTACTGCTTCATTTCTTTTCCAGTATGATAATTTATTATTTAGACTTTAAAATTCAAAAGAACACAGTTTCTAAAGTCATGTTTCTGAAGTATATGATTTTTCTCATGCACACTTTGCTTGTAACTTCACCTGTAATTAATAAGAATTACAGGACAAAGTGTAAAATATATAAGCCCTTTTCTTTCTAAAATGTATTATACATAACAAGTGCAATTTAAAATTTTGCACCTAACTTTGAAATGCTTCTCAAATATCCAGTTATTAAAACCTGCTTTACTTAATTAGGAATGAGAATTAAAATGGAGATTTTATCCCAGTTATTACTCTTTTCTTTAAAAAAGTTTGTTTATGAGAAATTTAATAATCTTCATGCTACTCTAACCGCAATGTTATTGAGGGAAAATTGCTTTCCCTAAGAAAACTTCTTCCATGATTGTATAAGTCCTGTAGGGTGGTGAACACTTCGGAGATCTCTCTGTGTAATTTATCCATGCATAACTTATATGTCTGTTAGTGGGTCTTGTTTGGCCCATTATAAACAACCCTTTTCAAAAGCTTATTTTTAGTATTTTTCTTTAAAAGAAGAATTTGTGAGATAACAGGTGACATCATCCCACATTTTCAGGGATATTCAGCTGCAGAGAAATGAAGGCTCTGACCCAGAAGAACGATTGAGTTATGCTCACGTGTGTTAGACACTGTAAGACCTAAAAGTGCTGAGTCTACATTTACAGATTTTAAGGGAAACCTATTTTTCTTACAAACAACTGAGAAAAAATAGCATTTCTGTGTCTTAACTGTCCTCTAGAAATTACTTGCTCTCTTTCTTATGCATGCTATTGAGTAATGTATTTGAGGAGGACCTGACATGAAGTTTCATGCTGGCAGCCACTTACTGAGTAACACTTTTGTAGTGAAAGGCAGCACCAAAGAGAAGGGAAACAAGCAGAGCGTGTTTTGCACAATAATCTTGCAGTTCAGGCATTCATGCAAAATAGGAGAGTCCTCAGATAACTTCCTTTTCTTTGGGAAACATACTTCTCTTAAAGCAGTTCTCATCAAGCATCAATACATTTATTTTGGCGTTAATATGGAGAGTGACATAATGCAGAACATCCAGGCTGGAAAGGATCTCAAAGGATGATCTGGTCCAACCTTTTGGAGCTTAGCTGACATTATCTAGCCACCCTGTCCAGTAAATTGAAAACCTCCAATGATAGGACTCCATGGTCTTGTGGAAGATCATTCCAGTGACTGATTGTTTTAACTGTAAAAAAATTCCTTTCTTATATGAAGATGAAACCTCTATTGGTGCAACTTGTACCTGTTGCTCTTTGTCCTCCCTATGTGACTCCTTTTGAAAGGAGGCTCTCTTTCCTCTTTGCAGATACTGTGAAATTGTGTTGAGGTCCTCCCTGAATTCTCTCTTATCCAGGGAAAAAAGACCTAATTCCATCAGTCTTTTCTCATAGAACAGGTTCCGTGCTCTTTCTGAACTGCCTTTGAACCCTTTCCAGTCTGTCTGTGCAGACATGTGATGTGAGCTGGGCACAGTACTCTGGGTGAAGTCTGATATTTCCATCTTCATCTGTTCCAACAATTGATTTTCACAAATTTAATATTAACCCTCTAGACAATTGGCTAGGTCTCCCATTTGAAAGGCACAGATGGAAAACAACTGGTAGATCACATTCTCACTTAGCAGAGGGGTAAATGATGTTCATATTTTTCTTTTTTTTTTTTTTTTTTAAATATATACAAAAGTATTAAGAAAAGTTAAATGTTTGTTTTTCCTTTCTGACCCAGTCTTTATGAACATGAGAATTCTTTCCCAAGGCTGGGCTATGTGGATAGGAGTGCCTTAAGCAGATGATGACACTGAACTAAAATCTCCTCCTCTTTGGACAAAGTGCCAAGTGGAAAGGGTGAGCAAGTAATTTTTTAATTGAAATAAAAACCTTTTTCACCATTTCATAGAAATGTTTGAGAAAAAGGTGAGGACAGCACATCCCAACCATAAATCAAGACCACTTTCCAGATAAACTGGGGAAATTTTGTCTGGAATGTGTAGCATTTGAAATCAATCTATTTCTTCCCTGTCGTACCTTTCAGCTGATCTGCTGGACCTTTCAGCAGACATGACTCTCATTTTGGAGTAACTAATTTACCCACAGCATTACAGTAGGTACAGGGCATTCACCCCACTCTCTGAGCTACAGACCACAAAGATAAATGTTGGCAAACACACAGCAGCTACCAATGCCTTTCATTAATGCAGCCTTGGAAAGAAAAACAGAATTGTTGTCAGGCAGCTTCTATTCTATTGAGAATCTAAGAGAATGATATACCTACACTAAATTTGGAATAAAAAATTGAACTGAGGTTCCCATTATCCAAAATCATTGATCTAACCAAAATATTTTTTCAACATGTAGTGGTTTAAGCCCAGTCAGCCACCAAGCCCCGCACAGTCGCTCCTCACTCCACCACCAGCGAGACTGAAGAATCAGAAGTGAAGCAAAACAGGAGAGAATCAGAAGTGCGAAAGCTGGAAAACTCGTGGGTTGAAATAAAGATAGTTTAATATAAAACAAAAGCCAGTCGTGCCAGCAAAACAAAACAAGGAATTAATTCACCACTTTCCATGAGTAGGCAGGTGTTCAGCCATCCCCAGGACAGCTGGGTTGACCACGTGTAGTGGTTGCTTGGGAAGACAAACATCACTCCAAACATATCCTCCTCCCCTCAAATTTATGTACAGTAATTTCACGAATACAAGCCGCACCAATTTGACCAAAATTTTGGTGGAAACCCGGAAGTGCGGCTAATATTCCGGGGCGGCTAATCTATTAACAAAATTCTAAAAGCTGCCAACACGGAAGTGAGAGCCCGCGGCAGCCCCAAGCCAAGCTGGAGCCCGGCCAGCCCCGGCAGAGGTGGGAAAGCCTGGCAGAGGCGGGGCCAGCAGTGTCGGGGGCGGGCGGCAGAGCCTGAGCCAGCAGGGCGGGGGAGCCCGGGAGAACTGGGGCTAGCAGCGCAGGGGAGCATGGCAGAAGCAGGAAGGCCGGCGGGTGGGGCTGCCTGGCAGCGGGGGAAGCCCAGCATAATCGGGGCCAGCAGCGTGGGGGAGCCCGGCGGTGCGGGGGCCTGCAGTGCCGGCCAGGGCGAGGAAACGCGGCGGCGGTGCAGACGGGAGGGGGCGGCCGGCGAGCCTGGTGGCGGCGGCGGCAGCCCTGCCGGCGGGGCGAGCGAAAGCGGCGCTCGCAAAAGCGCCGCCGCGAGCCGCGAACCGCGAGCCGCGAAAGCGCCGCCGCTCGCCGCGAACCGCGAGCCGCTCGCCGCGAACCGCGAGCCGCGAGCCGCTCGCCGCGAACCGCGAGCCGCGAGCCGCTCGCCGCGAACCGCTCGCCGCGAACCGCGAGCCGCGAACCGCGAGCCGCGAGCCGCGAAAGCGCCGCCGCGAGCCGCGAACCGCGAACCGCGAGCCGCGAGCCGCGAGCCGCGAACCGCGAGCCGCGAGCCGCGAAAGCGCCGCCGCGAGCCGCGAACCGCGAACCGCGAACCGCGAGCCGCGAGCCGCGAACCGCGAGCCGCGAAAGCGCCGCCGCGAGCCGCGAACCGCGAGCCGCGAACCGCGAGCCGCGAGCCGCGAAAGCGCCGCCGCGAGCCGCGAACCGCGAACCGCGAACCGCGAGCCGCGAGCCGCGAACCGCGAGCCGCGAAAGCGCCGCCGCGAGCCGCGAACCGCGAACCGCGAGCCCCGAGCCGCGAGCCGCGAGCCGCGAAAGCGCCGCCGCGAGCCGCGAACCGCGAACCGCGAGCCGCGAGCCGCGAAAGCGCCGCCGCTCGCCGCGAACCGCGAACCGCGAGCCCCGAGCCGCGAGCCGCGAGCCACGAAAGCGCCGCCGCGAGCCGCGAACCGCGAACCGCGAGCCGCGAGCCGCGAAAGCGCCGCCGCTCGCCGCGAACCGCGAACCGCGAGCCCCGAGCCGCGAGCCGCGAGCCGCGAAAGCGCCGCCGCGAGCCGCGAGCCGCGAACCGCGAGCCGCGAGCCGCGAGCCGCGAGCCGCGAGCCGCGAGCCGCGAACCGCGAGCCGCGAACCGCGAGCCGCGAAAGCGCCGCGGGGCGGGCGCGGCGCGGGGCGGGCGCGGCGCTCGCGAGGCGTGGCGCGGGGCGAGCGAAAGCGGCAGCGGGGCGGACGGCGAGCCCGGCGGCGGCAGCCCTGCCAGCCGGGCGAGCGAACGCGGCAGCGGGGCGGTGCTGACGGGAGAGGGGGGCCAGCGAGCCCGGCGGCGGCGGCAGCACTACCCGGCCATCCCCGCCGAGCCGTGGCGCTGAGCTGGGCCACCCGGCCCCGTCGGCAACCATGAGCGGGCCGAGCCTGCCTGGCCCCGCCCCGAGCCAGTAAAGCCCGCTATGCCGCGATCCTCTTACTAATTGGCCAATTTGTGAAAGCTGCGCACGGATTCTCGCGACGAACAAAAGTGCGGCTAATATTCGGGGTGCGGCTTATCTATTGACAAAGACAGCAACATTGTCGAGGCACCGGGGGTGCGGCTTATAATCCGTGCGGCTTGTATTCGTGAAACTACTGTATTTAGCATGATGACTTAGGGTATGGAATATCCTTTTGGTCAGTTTAATTCAGAAAAGGCCTTGGCTCTGTGTAAGCCCTGTACAACAATAACAAAAATATCCCTATATTACCAGTCCTATGTTGAGCACAAATCCAAAACTAAGCCCTGTACCAGTTGCTCTGAAGAGATGTAATTCTAACCCAGACAAAACCAGCACACAACAGAATTTATTTTCTTATCCTGCTTTATCAAAATTAATTTAAAAACCTGAAGAGAAAGACAATTAAACTCTTCCTGGGAGGGATATATTTATAAAATTATGTTTTTAAAAGCCTTTCAGTTCTGATAGTTAATGGTTACTTATAGCATCCCAGATCAATTTTGGTTCTCATCCTTGATATGACACCTACATACAAAGTATCCTTACAAAATGCACCTTTTATGTTATCTACAATCAATCTATTGTCTAAATTATTTTGAGGAGTTAATAAGGTTATGATCATTCACCAGCCGCTTTCAAATTGAATTTCAGCTCCAAATTAACTTCACACATACTTTTTTTACATTGTTTTTTCCTACCTATCTCTAACTATAATTAGTCACTAAAAATTGTCTCTATGCCTGAAAAATGTTTCATACTCCAGCACAGTTCTTTTTCTTTGCTTGAAAAAATACTCCTGTTGAAATCTCAGTCATCTAATGATCACAAACCCATTCAGGAGCTTCCATGACCATTCTTCATCCTAGAAAAACCCTACAATTGAGGCACAGCAGCCATTTATTATCTTTTTTTTAATGTCAAATGGCATCTTTAAAAGTAAGGAATAGCTAGCAAGTATGAAAAATGTGTTTTCATGCAATTTTAATGACATCTCAGTTAGCATAAATAGGATGCAATAATTTATTTTAATAAATATTTCTAGTGCATGTGCAGTTTTAAAACTAACAAGCTACATGCTAAAATTAACTACAGAAATCTGAAAAACTTTTAGTTGTATTACTTCTCATTCCTAGTAGCTAATCCAATTAATCTGTTAATGTTTGGTCTTTCAAATTTAAGAGAAAATGCTAAATCAGTTTTATGCGATTTCAAAGGCTAGAAGAATTTATTTTGCTAATTTGAAGCCATAAAATAGCTAAATGTGAATGCTATAAAACCAAATTTGTTCAAATTGTCTTTTTGCCTTTGACATTTTTTTATTTTCTTATGAATGAGAAGCTTTATAACACAGACTTTGTCAGTAGTAAAGCTCTCAGTGAAAATCAGAGGCCACCCGTATTTTATTTCTTTTCTGGAAGGCCATAGCAAAGAAATAAGTGGCAAACCTGGAGAATACATGTAAGACTCATAAATTCATAGAACTATAAAATGCCTTAGATTGGAGGACACCTTAAAGGTCATCTATTTCCAACCTCCCTGCCAGGACAGGCACACCTTCCACTAAAACAGGTTGTTCCTGTTCTAGCCCCATCCAATCTGGCCTTGAACACTTCTAAGGGTGGGACATCCACAACTTCTCTGGGCAGCCTGTTCCAATGCCTCGCCACTCTCACAGTAAAGAACTCGTCCTCATGCCTAACTTAACCCTACTCTCTTTCAGTTTAAAACCATGGGAGAGATAAGAAAGAAAAGTCAACTAATCAAGTGGTTTATTCACAGATGTGTAATTATTTTCTGATAATGATTCTTTAGGCTTGCTTGCCAGACGTTTGACTTCACTCATACTATGCCTCTAATAATTTATCAAAGAAAAAGGATGAATATTTGGCAAATAGAGGCAAGTAATCTCTTCTCCAAGGTGTGAAAAAGGTTCTAGTGTCCAATATTATACCTCTTTGTGTTACCACCTTGTCTGAATTCAAAACTACAATTTTACTTGGAAATCAGAAAGACAAGGAGAATGGAATCCTAAATAGATAAAAGATTCTTCGATAATTGTCTTGTAAATATTTTATGGGCAGCCTTTATAGTAATAGTTTTATGGGTTGGATTTTAAATATAGATAAGTGAAGCTTGGTAAAATGAGTGTTAAAGATGTGAATAAGTGTTTCTTTTGCCTTTAAACTGTGCATCTGTTCGCATCATTAAAAAATAAAAATGTCACCTTTTATGAAAATATGAAAAGAAAATAAAATGCAAAAGAACAGGGGAGATAGAGCTGGATTTTCTTCTTGAGGTTATGAATTAAACCCCAGTTTTACAAAGCAGTAGAAAACCTAGGTAGGCTGGCGTGGTCACATGGCACTGTGAAGCAGCAATTCCACGTCCAGTGGCAATATGGCTGCAGTGGATTATGCAGAAGGATAATGTAGTTCTACACCAGGTTGTTTTATTTTTAGCTCTCAACTCAGCTCAGAAAGAGTGGGTTCAGCTGTGATCACCTAGCCCTGTTCAAAGATACATTCTCTGACAGACAGTTCTCAGAAGTCAAGCCACCTGGAAACATGCTTTGTGCCAGGGCAGGCATATCAGAAGCAATCAGTTATTACTTCTGAGCAAATCAGTTTGTACCTCTTCAGCCTTTCAGTTTGAGGGTCACAAAGGAAGTGTGGCCTTCAGAAACAAAGCTGGATAAGATGGAAGAAACACGGTGAGAATGGAATAAATTATCCAGCATCAGAACAGCGTGCTTTCCTAGTGCTAACAACATCTACTGCCCAACATCTGCCATTGCACGAATCAATCCAAACAGCCCCTGCAAAACAGGGACCCAGAGGCATTTCTCCATATAGAGACAATAAGAAATGAGGAAAACCTCTGAAGGACAACCCAACTTCTTGTCCAAGTGTCTTCCCAGGACTCAAACTTCCCACGCACTTGACTTAAAGGTTTTAAAGTGTTGTTGTCATATTAATTAATTATTTCTGTTTATGTATGAGCAAGACTTAGAGAAAACAAAACTTATCACATAAATTCAGCTGAGCCAGACACTTAACATGGAAATTTCAGGCCAGATGTTTGTTTGTTGAAACAGAAGGAGAAACCTCTATAAGAGTCACCTTGATGTATCTTTAGCTACATTTTACATACCAGTTTACTCAGTGCTTCAATCGCAAGAGTATTTGAAAAGGCGGGGGCAACTGTCTATTTGCTTGTGTTTTGTGGGTTAAGTCTGCTATATCTACTGCAACAGCAGAGATATGAAGAGATTACGACAAGAGTGATACAGAATGGTTGAAATACTGAAGCATCTCTGGATAAAAACAACGACAAAACTAGGAAGAATACTGAGAAAGAATAGCGAGCATGCAAGAGTATCTAAAATGATCATGATAATTCTGAAAGTAGTGGCAAAGAGAGTGACATTTCTTTTTGCAGGAGGAGCTATGAGCAGAGAGAAGCCAATTTAGCTGGAAAATTTACCAGGAAAAACACAAAGCTGCCTACCTTCAGCACCAGACTGGGAAAAAAGATGTAGTTCAAATTCACATCTGCAAAGGCAAGGTCTATTGGTAAGACTTCATATGCCTCCTGTTGTGTTTCCCCACTGCTGCTGTGCTTCATTCAAACACTCAGATTTTATACAGATTTGAGTAAAAATCCTACTGCAAAAAACATCATTATTATGTACCATGGGACTCTGGAAATCCATGTACCAATCTACTGAAAACATTATTGTTAAATTCAGCTTTTAGAAAAACCTTCAATTCTTCCTACCCCATGACAATTTTGCTAAAGCAGCTATGTTACTATTGCTTTTTCTAGATAAAGTGCTATTTCTTCTTGACAGGCATACAAATGAACTTAATTCCATATTCTCTTTAAGAAAAGTAACAAGTTTTGAAAATCAAAAGATTCTGTTCTTTACGTTTAGTTTCCAGTGAGAAAACACAGGCATCTCTGACAATGTGTGGCTCACTTGTAAACATATTAGTAGACATGGCATTTTTTACATCGAATTTGATAAGTTAGCACAGGGTTGCACAGAATTAATGAGATATTTTTTCTGTGCCAAGACAGGTTTTTTTGGTGAATACAAACATTAAATTTCAGACATAGCCCAGTAGCTGATAAGGTTCACAGAGACCCTCCCTTCCATTGACTTCACTGACATCAATACAGACAAATATGCTTCTCTCTGGCAGAGAATGACATTGTTGGATCATTTGTAAATAAGTAAAAAGTAGTTCTTAAAAGGTTATGGGAGAACCAAAAAATGAGCTCATTAGATCAGTAGCAATACATGTAGCCTGCACAAACATCATTCTCTTGATGTACATGTCAGTGGCTTCTTGCTCTTCTATTGAACTTGGCAGATTTGGAGCAAGACCCACACCTGTCTTATCAAGTCAGTAGAGTTGGCCTATCTTTTCACTAAAATAACATGCTACTACTCTTAAAGGGCATGACAGTTGCAACAGAAAAAGCTGTCCCAGCCCCAATACAATCATGAATTACAAAGCACAACCAGCGTAACCAGTGATCTATTCTGACGCAGGCATCCCACACGGCTTTGGACCAGAAATTTTACCCTGAAGTGTAAATGTGTGGGAAAAGCACAAGTTCTGACAAATTTGAATTATCTGGTGGAAAATATTCTGTTTTGGTTCTCTTTCTGCTCTGGTCCTGGGAATAGGCAAAATCTTTAGTCCCAAGACACTTAAATTTATTGGCAAGGATCATGCATGAAGAAGATGTTTACATAAGCCTTTAGAATCTTTGCTTTAAATTCTATTATTAGATCATTTCTAAGAAAACTGAGCAGAGACAATAACTCAAAACAAGGAGCATATTTATTTAATCACAAATGGAATAATTTCTTATGGATACTGAAGACCTTCTTTTTTCCTCTTTTTTCTTCATTTTATATTTTTCTTATGAAATATTTTGTGATTTAATATAGAGCAGTAAGGAAGCAGAACTTCTCACAGATTATTTAAAATATTATTTGGAAGAAGACAACAAGAAGGTCAATGAACACTGAATGTCAATATACATTTTGAATGTAACCAGAAAATATTCTAGGAGTTGTGACTGCATCTGATTTCATCAATGTGTGTGTACATAAAGTCATACATAGAATAGAAACCAAGCTGCTGGGCATAGTGGAATAATAGCAGGATTTCTCAGTTCCTTTCACATACAATGTAGAAATCTATTTCACATATTACAAGTCAGGCCCTATCCTGAAGGTAGAAAAGTAAATGGAATTTTTAAAAAATTACTTTAAAGTTTGCTAGCGGCACTCTGGTTCTGTCACAAATTTTATTTCATTTCTGGATTGCACTGATTATAGGTAGATATTTGATCTAACAATATTAAACCAGAATAAGTTTTAATCCCTTTGATTAGAATACCCTTCAGACACCCCAGAGAACAGATACTGACCTTTTTATCATCTAGCAATTACTTCCCTCCTACTTGTAAACTAAAAATCAACTAAATATCAAAATATTATCTTCAGTATTATTCATCTTTTTGTCCTTCTGAATGTTGCCTCATTGAACACTAATTCCTATCTCTCTTCTAGGAACTATTAATCTGCCTTCTTATCACTGTGTTCCACCCAGTCCATAGCCTGATATGCGACTTTCTTCTCAAAAATATCAAACAGATTATAAAGTTACATTTCAATGCTGCTCACGAATATCTAAATAAGGGATAAAATAATAATAATAAAGTTTATGTGCACAGAAATACAGACTTTCTTTTCTGAAATTATTAATTTCTAGAAATTGAACACATTATAAAATAAATAGTTAGTCCCTGTTGAAATAGAGCATATTCCACTTAAGCATATGCACTACAGTCTGCTTTCTTGGCAGGGATGTTTTAAGTCTGATGCAACGGGAGAATGTGGACACTGAGTGACACGACTTCCTATTGGCTGTTTTTATTTTTGTACTTGTGTATTTAAATCCAGTCTGAACTGTAGAGGACTAGAAGAAAGAAGCTGCTGTGAAGGTTAGAAAGCTTGTGATTCATTTCATATGTGATTGATTTTCATATTTTTAGGTAGTTTCTTACCTACAAATTGTACTGGGACTGACAAGTTCTGCATCTGCTGGAGTGATATTTTAAATCTCACTTGGGAGATGCCTTGCTCATTTCTACTGTATTATGTCATGCTCTTACAATGTGCATTTGGGGTTTTTAGTAAACACTGTTTTCCTAGGAATTCTGGAAAGATCCTTTAGTTTTGAATTAGGCACCTGCTGGCATCATATTAAGGCCAAAAGCTATGCTCCTACTATCTCTTACTCATCAAATATTCAGATTCAATTAAATTACTATAGAGATCAAGGTGGAAAGGAGGGTATGTGTGATACTACAGCTCCAGGGTAATGATAATTGTCACCTTTAAAGTTACACAGCATAAGACAATGATATTTCATTTTTAAAATAATCGGATTTCTACAACAGTTGTCATGAGATTTGAGGTTGCATCTGTTTTGTGTTGTTTTCTTTCACTGAAATGCAAAACATCTGGTCTAAGAAGCACACACCAATGTGTCAGATGAAGATTTGCAGAATTATGATGATTAAAAAGGAAAAGTGTTTCACAATAAACTGACACATCTGCCATGAGTCAATATTTACTTACAGGCAGCTTTTGACGTCTTATAGGAACATAGATTATTGTTCTTCCTCTGCCTTTTTTTGACTGAAATCAATACTGAAAAAATAAAAAAGAGAGAAATTGCAGTTGGCTATTCTCTTTCAAGATGTTGCACTGGTTCTAGGTAGAAGTAAAGAAAATTATGACATTTTTCTATTTGTTTCAATATTGATCTATCTAGGCTACATCTGTTCTTTCTACGGTCTGTTTTAAGCTGTTTTAAGACATTGTCCCCATAGCTGCATTTGATTGCTTTGTGTATACAGCTGGGCTTGTTTAAACCATGTTGGCATGCACTACATATCTGTAGAAATTAGATTTTGCCTTTAAATTAACCCAAAAAATCTGTTCTATCCCTTATTCTATAATCTATGTTTTCAATTGGTAGAACCATTTATTTTGGCACAAGAGTAAAGTCTGCTTTCGACACAAATTGTATGAGTAACTGCATCAGATTTTACTAAGGAAAAAAAAGTCATTTGCGAATCTCAATTTTAATTTTGTCTTCTTTCTTTTGTTTAGAAAATGTTTCAGGTTAAAACAAAAAGAAAATATTGATAATAACATTCCTTGGTAGAATATATTTTAACACTCTGCTTTTTGAAGAGAGGTATTTTTTCTCTTTCTTGGAACAGGACAGTTTCTCAGTCAAAATAAGATCCAAAACCCCCCATATGGGATTGAATATCTCACTTGAAATAATTAAATAGGCCGGATGCTTAAATTGTCCTGGATTGTCTAGAGTTATCTCTGTTCAAGCTATCCTTGCTGGGCAGGTTAGAGTGTTACAGAATGCAATGATTTTTTGAAAAGCAAGTTTGCTGAATACCCACCTCCTAGTTACATTTTCCCAGAATATTTAAAAAAAATTCTAATTGAAAAAATCAATAACTTCAATAGAAACTATAAGAATACATTTACTTGAAATACCCTTGAAATTAATGTGTATAAGACACACAGAGTTCTGCGAATCATGATATGTTAGCCAGTTTTTGGATGTGTCATGATTTTGCGTGCCCTACCACAAGCCTCTCAAACTTCCCTAAAATCCTTTTTGAATCTCAATGTTTTCCATGTCTCTGAAAGCATATGTCTCCCCTGTATGCACTCTCATATTTTCATAAAATGTGTAGTGAGATAATCTGGGAGTTTTTTACATCTTTTGTTAATATTATTGTTGTCCAATGGATTAAAGACAATAGAGCATATAGACTAGCCGGCTAAAAAACAGTGTGATTGGATTTTCTTTGCATGAAACCAGATAAAACATGCAGCTGGTTTACCAAGGTTGTAATTCACTTACTAAGGAGAAAAAACAGTCCAATAAGATTTTGTACTCTGAAAACATCAGAAAAGAAATTGTGTGTGAAGTTGTGAATGCAGTGGGGAGAAAAGTGCAGGTAGCATGTGGAGAAGCAAAAGCAGAATAAAATTTCACACACTTTAACACAATGATTGTACTTTTAAAATTTCCAGACATTGATTTGCCATAGATCCCATTCCAAAGGATTAAATGTATTGGTTTACTTGAGCAAACCCGATTTAGCCTAAGGAAAAATGGCTCACAGCTTACTGCTTTTCCAGGAATGACTTTGAAGAATTTTAATGTAAGAGTAGACAGGAGATGACGGAGTAGCCATCATAAAATACTTTTAAGTTTTGAACTTGGTATAAGAACATCTGAGCAAGCTTAATGCACTGAGTACTGTTGGTGCAATAAAAAAAGTCAAGAACATTGAATTGTATTGCTAGAGGGCACACAGTATAAATCAAAGTAGTTGATACCGTATCCATGTAAGCCATAAATTGAACATTACTTAGAATGGTGTATAAAGTTCTGTCGCTATATTTTAGCAAGGGTATAACTGTGCCTGACGAGAAGCTGTATATTATACTAACCTGGAGACCAAAGTCATGTGCTAAAGATTTATGTAATAATTAGAATTGCAGAAAAAACCCCCAGACTTTACTAAGATTCATTAATTAAAGGTTTTTTGTTTATTGGTTACTTTTGCAAACGAGCTGTTGGCAGCAACTCTGAACCCTACTGCAAGTTAAATTTACACTTTTTTTAAATATGAAAACTCTGTGTCTACTATTTACCAGACCATACTAAAAGACAGAATTCAGACTCTCAGCAGTGATCAGCATTACGACTCATGCCTTGCAGAAGATAGCCAAGCTCAATAAAATCCAGCACTGTAGTCCAGGCAATGTGTGTGATCATAGATCCAGTGAGAGATCCAAACCTAACTGACAGTACAGATCTGTAACAAGGTTCCTTACCAGGTATCTCAGGATATGTAAATGGTGGAATGGAATAATTTTGCAATATATTCACCTACACTCCCTAGGAAAATAGAATTAAATATTTTTGTTATTACTTGAAGGCAAAAAAAACAGTGTTAGTCTTGTTTTGTACTTGGAAAGGGTGTCAGGAAATTCTGCATTCACTGTTTTGGGGAGAAAGATTATATATATATATGAGAAAAAAGAACTCTCTTTTTACTCTCCCTTGCCAATGAATATCAAGATGTTTTGATGTCTTCTGTTTATTATGTTTTTGCTCTGGGAATTTGAAACTGAAATTCACTTCAATATTATCTTATTTTGGAACAAATTGTTTCATTCCCTGATCCATCAAGTAAAGCACACAGCACTGGATTAATTTAGATTAAGAGAAACAACAAGGAAAAAAATACAAAGGGAAATCTTCAATGAGACAACAGTGTGAGTGCCTTTTCTATAGGGATTACAGCATTGTTTTGTATCAAAGCAGCACAAGAACTTTATCTGGAAGTTCTGAAATTTAAGGGTGTTGTACATAAGCAAATAAGTTTCATTTTACAATGTGAACTGCACATTTACATTTTTTTTTTCTATTGGCTTGAGTAACAATGAATTTACTGTTCCGTCTTATCCTATCCATCTTTGTATTTTCTTTTTCTCTTGAAAATAATTTAGGAATGCATGTAGTAGGAGAAGTGCACAGATTTGTAGAATTTGTAAAGAGATACAGAAAAAGGGTAATAGCATATGTTGCATCCCAGTGACACTGATAATGACCTTTTTTCCCTCAAATCTGTTGCTTTCAATCTACTGGTTAAAAGTTTAACATACGGCTTTCCTATTTTGGGTCTTTTACTTTTAAGTACAAGAACATTTTCAAGCATGTCCTATCCTCCTTTAGTCACGGCAACAAGGAAAATACAGTAATTTCACGATTATAAGCCGCACTGATTATAAGCCGCACTTCTGGGTTTCAGCAACTTTTTGGTTTTTGTCCATACATAAGCCGCACCTGATTATAAGCCGCATGTTACAATACAGAGTGTGATAAAAGGTATCTGTTCTATCACCATCTGTTGAGGGTGGGGACAGTGATCCTTATCTCAATGGCAGATAATTTGCTAATGGGCCATCCATTGAAACCAGGCAAGGCATTGTTCTTTATCTTTTCACACCCCATCCTTCCTCCACCGAGTCATTGTCTGCTAATGGCCCATTGAGTCCCACTGCATGACTGATAAAATTACTGCATCCCATTGGAAGTTGCTCCAGCCAGGGGGAAGAGCCCAACATTTCTTACCAAGATAAAAACAGAGGTTTTGGGACAATAAGGTAGCCCCTTTCTCCACTGGACTCCAGAGGAAAACCGGATTTCTCCACATCACCACTGGACCTCCAGAGGGAAACTGCACCTTCTACAGGAGCACTGCTCCAACTGACCCACATCTGTCACTGCAAGGGGACTGCAATCACCATTTAATGGGACTGCTACCAACACCCTGCCTGACGGTGTCAGGTTGTACTCTGACTGTGTCAGGGTTTGGAGTTTGTTTCTTTGTAGTACTGTATTTCTATTTTAATTTCCCTAGAAAAGAACTGTTATTCCTAATTCCCATATTTTTGCCTGAAAGCCCCTTGATTTCAAAATTATAATAATTTGGAGGGAGGGGGTTTGCATTCTCCATTTCAAAGAGAAACTCCTGCCTTTCTCAGCAGACACTTGTCCTTCAAACTAAACCAGCAATTTTTTGTTCTTTGTCCATATATAAGCCGCACCTGATTATAAGCCGCACTTTGGGTTCGGACCAAAATTTTAGTCAAAATGGTGCGGCTTATAATCGTGAAATTACTGTAACTCTTTCTATATGCCATTTAAGCCATAATTAAGTGATATGAAAAAAAGTGTTAAAGTAAATCTTAGAATCATATGGGAAACAGGTGCACACTGTAGAGTTTCGTTTTCCTTTTCTATAGGTTCTTTCACCAAGATATATTTTTATTACATTCCTGCAATATTACTGCTCCTCTCAACTGACATAAAATCTATACTCATAGGAACTTGGCAAATACTATCATAAAAGACAAGTTCCTATGGCACATGTATCTTATAATATATGTACAAAATTATGACTTTGCACAAAGGGCTTGTTGCATCCTTCCAAAGGACATTGATCTAGGACCCTGTTTTCAGTGTGTTCTTTTAAATGATTGAAATATTCATGTAAGCCATTAGAAAGGATCCCACAACTGGGAACTCCAGGCTTTTCTGATCACTGTCTTGCATTTATTCATTTCTATGCGGTATGAGATTGATGATTCAGGGTAGATATTTTTCTCAGCACAGTTACGCTTAAAAGAAATAAAAGAGAGAGCAGATATATACAAATACATTGTTTTACCAGCAGAAAAGTCTTTATAGTACAGCAACGACAAAAAGACACTGATGGTAAAGTAGAAATCCTGAAAAACTGACAAATAATTACTTTGCTGACAATAATACTGTTTGTTGTATTATGTACTCTTTATTTCAGCTTTCGTTGATGATTTTGAATCACTGTCATATAGCTGTAACACTTGCACCTTTCTATGGGCTCATGTTATATTTTCACCTTAAAAAAAGGAATGCATTTGTATAATGCATTGCAATAGTGGTGTGGAATGTATAAATGTCCTATATGTGGGGGGTTTTTTTATAAGTCTCACCTTCTTGTAGCAATTAAGGTCTTTGCAAAGTTCCAGCAAATCTCAGAATTAGACACAATACACTTGTAATCTAACTGTGAAACAAATAATAGAACTTTATTTTCTAGGGACATTTTGAAAGAATTCTTATTCTTTCTCTTGACCTGTCTTTTTTGCAGCCAGATCCTACAGTGTCCAGCACTGAACTGAGGTTAGTGTTTAACTACCTGCTATGTACAGTTTGAAAATTGCAGCATTAAACCATTCATGAAGCTGTACTCTACACTGCATAAACTGGCATTAACCATTAAGCGGCAACAACTATAATTAAGTTTTTTTTTCTTAACTAGAATTTATAAAGTTTTTCAGTTACTGTAACTAAAATAATTACTCTGAAATATCTTTTATCCCTATTGTTTTTACAAAAAGAAAAAAAAACAAAAACAAAACAAAAAAACCCAACAAAAACCCCAAAACCCCAAATCCCCCACCCTCCAAAAAAACCCAACCAACCAACCAAAAAAAACCCCAAAACCCAAAAACAAACAAACAAAAAACCCAAACAGCAACCACAAAAAACCTCTACCAACCCCAAAAAGCTACAGATACCTCACTTTCACTTTAGAAAAAAAAAATCATGAAATATGAATCTGAAATGAAGGATGAATAACTTAATTTCCAGTGCAAGCCACTAAAAATAAGTGTTTCATGATGAAAATGTCACGACTGTTGTAATCTCAGCTTAATTCAATTGTGAAATCACCACATCAAGGTTATTGTAAGGCTCAAAGTGTTCTGTGCACTATATAGGTTGATAAGGTTTTTTGGAGCCAAGATGAGCAGTGATTCCTTGTTTCTCTAGGATGTTCTGTGGCTTCTATAATGCAGAAGTTTAGATTACATTATTTTAATGATTCCTTAAAGAATATGACTGATAAAATTTTGACACACTCTTCAGTGTCTCAGTGAAACTATCACAGAATTCTTCAGCGTTTAATAGAATCAGCTGATAGCAGGTATCTTCAGTCAGTACTATCTGATACCTTATATTAGACAGCAAAATACTGTACAATAATTTGTGAATATTCACCTGTCATTTCTCAGAAAACACATATTCCAAAGCACAGAAATATCATACTATGATTCAAGTCTACACTTTATGAGGATTTTCTGTATTTCCTCAGTGAATGTTTGATGCTACTTCTTTATTGTAGCCTTTAAAAAGACTCCCTTTATGACTTTTTCAATCGCATGTGGTCTTCAATCCTTAAATCTTGTTACTATATTTATTGAAAGAAATCAAATCCAAACAAACAATTAGAAATAAAAGTAAACTGAGAGGTTACTGCTGTATCTGTAGATTTCAGTTCCCCAAATAATCATCATTCAAACTATCTTGGATCCAAATTCTTTCAACTGGCCCCTTCACATCTAACAACGCATTTGGGAAAAATTAAATTTTATGAAAGCTTCATTTTCTTTCTTGTAAAAAGCCTCTGAGACACATAAAAAGCATCTGAGAGCCTCTATAAACATGATTACCCAAGAGAGCCAGGTATTTATAGCATACATATAATGAAATATGCACCTCTCTTGAGTAATTATGTGTATATCAAAATGTTTACTGGTAATTGGGAAATATGACCCAACACCTACCCAAAGCACTGGGTTTTTGTTTGGTCCATGACGAAGTTACCTAGAAAAAAAATGATTGTCAAGGATTACACAGAATATTCTTTCATCATCATACACGGCAGATGCAGGATGGAGGAAAAACACAAAAGAGGTGAGATGAAAGGAGACTCGCAAAGGAAACCAGACTTCTAAAATGAGCTCTGTGATCTCTCTTTCTCTCAAATGGGTGTCTTCTCCCCGGACTAGCTCAATGTTATATTAAATAACAACTATATGACATTTACTGCTTCCACTATGCAGAGAAAGGCAAAGAAAGCATGTACCACCCATTAGGAGGAATCAGCTTATCAAATAAAAAACAACTCCAATTTTCATCTACAACTTGAAGCAAGCCAAACTTTTTTGAGGGCTGTATATATGCAAAGTTGTGTGTGCGTGTATATATACATACACACACATATCAGAATATATATATATGTATACATATACAAATATAATGTGTCTGAAAACTCTATGAAGGCTAAGGTCACAGTTTTTTATGCTTATCTCTACTACTGCCCATTTTCTTTTAATCTGACTAGGACAGAGATGTCTTCAGTCAATAATCTCATTTATCACAGTTGGCAACTGTAACAGTAGTTTTGATGGGAACATTTAAGTCGTAAAAGGATGCCTTCAAGCACTCCCAATGCCTTCTGGGCTATTTTCACAAAAAACCACATCAGTATTAATGTACCATTAAGGATAGATGCCTTTGCCAGAGAACAGCAACAAAAAATTGCCTGTAGGTTTACCCCTACTCTTGCAGTTGCTTGCCTCCCTTGCTTTATCTGTTCACACTGGACAGAGGAAGGTTTTGGCTAGACACCCTAGATTATGAGTGTGATGGGACCACACCATTCCAAGGTGAAGACAAGGCTGTGACTGTGATCCTTGGCAGTGATTTTAGATGCAAATCCTTCTACAACGTGTGCAGTCCATTGAGATTAAAGAGAGCATCAGAGAGAAAACTGACTGGTAGCTAATAATGAGAAATTAAACTAAGATCTCTTATCCTACCACGCTCTGCATTTTACTTCTCTGTAGTTTTATATTGATGTATGTCAGGGTAATGCCAAATTGCTTTCCAGATAAAATAAACTGTTGCAGAACAGTTCCCAGGAATTACTTCTGTTACGTCTGTGCTGTTACCTATAAAGGGCTAAAGTATGGGCTTGAGATTTACTAAGTGATTATTAATACTGTTTAATTGTGAACAGACTACCAAACTCCATGTCAGTCTTTCTAACTTGCGTTCCACAGACAGTATTTGGACACATTTCAAGGACTGCACAAATCAAAGACTGTTCCAACCAAGCAGCCACCCTCTTTTGACAGGGAAGTTAGTTTTCCAATGTATCAAGGAACAGTTGTATTTCATACTTCCCTTCAGGAGCAAAGAATGGACTGCTGCTCTTTTCCTTTGGTCCACCTGTCTTCTGGAGTGTTGTGTATTTCTTTTTAAATACAGGTGGCAACGTTCAAGCATAAGGCTCAGTGCCCACAATGTAAGTGGAAAATCTGCGTTGCTATTCAAGAGCCATCCTTAGACGCCCTCTCAGACAGTGCTCAGCTTTTTCATCTTCTCAGTTTCTTCCTGTGGTCATGCACAATGCACTGCACCTAAGTTACTCTGATCCTTTTCTTCTGACCCATTAAAAAGAGGTTTTCCATGCTGAGCAATTGTGTCATTCTCTTCAGTGCATTCCATCTCCAGTCCTGCAAGAAGAAGGAGGACTTTCCAGCACACAGCTTTCTTCTCACTTGTAATAAAGGTTTTTGGTGGTTTGAATTATCTACTTTTTTTTCCTCCAAAAATATACATGTATGTTAGTAAAAAGCCCCCGGCTCATGGTCATGAGCAAAAGTCTCCCAGTCTCTCTCTTGTCTCTCTCTCTCTCTCTCTCGCTATCTCTCTCTCTCTCTCTCTCTCTCTTTCTCTCTCTCTCTCTCCAGGCACTGATGCATAAATCCAATTATCTTTCATTCAGTCCTTCACTTGACTTTTCCTCATCTCATTTCTAAAGATCACAGCTGTGCTAGTTTATTGTATATGCATCCAGCATTGGAACTAGTAAGCATTTTACAAAATGCTGAAACACCTACAAATTTACTGTTGTGGAAGCCTCAACTGGTTAACTTACATAGTATCAATAAAAACTTCTCAGATTTCATTTTCTTGAAGAATAATCACAAAGAAAAAATACTGAGAAGTGACACTAGAAGGATCTCCAGTAATCACCAGATAACACAAACATTTCATATTTCCTTTTTTTTTTGTTGTTGTTGTTTTTTCTTTTCTGGGATAGTATAAATAAAGTAGGAAAATCAGATATAAAGAGATCACAGAATTCTTCAATTTGCAAATACAGAAACATGGTGGGGCTTTTTTTTTATTTTAATTCTGCTAGGGGAAGCTTGGAGCCTAATTTTTTAAAAAGATATTATATAGCAATAGTCTTGCATCTACTAGAACACAGAATGAACTCTGCTAACTCTATTTTTTTTAACAGATGAGATAATCTTGCTACCTCATCCTCATAGATCTGGCAATAATTTCTTCTTAGTGAATAAAATTGGTGCCTTGATGAAATGAGAATTTCTTTTTCTTGCAATCTCAGCAGTGCTGTCTTTAGAGTTACAGGAATGGTAAATCTCTCTCGCGAGTAGTTGCATTAGGTTATAGTCAAGTACAACTGATGCAAATTTCTCATCTTTGTAATTTCAAATCTACTTATAAGAGTTTGCCAGGAAAACATACACTTTTTTCATTAAACATTAGCATAAGTTGCCAAATTAAGCTAGTTGGTGGAAAAAAAAAGAGCTTAGAAACCTCTACCAGCTATTTATTATGTATATATGTGTTTCTTACTGGTTTTGGTTTGGTTTTTGCTTTGTTTGTTTAGTTGTTTTGTTTTGTTTTTTGAGAAGGGAGAGATATTCAGAAACATCTATTTAAGGTAAAAAATGCAAAGAATCTATTTAACGTAAATAAACCAAGCTAGCAAATAACTATATTCAGAGGGAGGATAGCTCACAGTTCTGTACCATTGTGAGAAGTCTGGGCAGCCACAAGCACTCTCCTGTGTTTAGAAATAAATTGACAACTTTCTACACTTACAGTGATTAGTAACATAATCCATCACTGGGAAAATTAAGTATTTCTGATGGGGCATAGGCTCATGCAGGACAATAAGCACCAATAGAGGAGACATTGCTTCCTAGAGAAAACAATTCCTGGGGTTTGAAGGCATTTCCCTGAGTCACTACTGTTTTTCTAGTGAGGCTGATGAAAAGCCAGTCAGGGCTGGAAATCCCCTTAAGGGCGAAGGCAGCAGGCATGGTCATACTGGAGAGGACAAAGAACAAAGATGCCACTACATGAAAAAGGCAAGAAGACTCTGGATCTGTTTGTTTAGAAAATGTAATATTGTAGCTATTAAGCATACTGTTTTCAAAACAAGCTTCACTGGCTACAGACCAGTTATTCCTCCTTTATTTCCCATGGTAAGTTAGCTTTCAGACTCATTTTAACAGCAACTTCAATTTTCCTAAAAAGTTAGCATGACAGTCTCTGCAAACATCTGGAAGTATGTAACTATTATTACTGACTGGAACACACACCAGGATTTAAAATTCCATGGGCTCCCCTCTTAGCAATTTCCAAAGTAAGAATAAATTACCTAGAAGTACACAGGCAGATGTAATGGGAGATATCTGTTTCACAAATGATGCTGTTTTGGGGATTTTTTTAAGTGAACTACTTTTCTAAGTGGATGTGCCCCTCCACAGAGAAAATTTCTCCAGAACAAAACTTATTATCAAATACGTAAAGACAAATACATAAAGAAAAAATCACAGTGGTTCAGGTGTTATGTCTAAACATTGTCAGGATCCTGAACAGATATTTCCAATAGTGTATATGATTTTCTCAATTACTCAAAGTATGTTCCATTCCAAACCATAAAAAATAAGTTACAAAACATTAAAAACTCCCACAAAATTGAAACCTTTTTTTTCTTGCCATGTCTATTCACAACAGTGTTAATTTTTTGATCATTTCTAAGGCCTTTTTTTAATTAATTCAAAACATGTAACTGAAATAATCCCCCATGAAATATTGAAATTGCATTTTACTTGCCAAAAAGGCGTTTCCTTATCCTCATAGATTATTTTCAATGAATATTTATCACTTTCTCTAGAGTCAGTAAATTCCCCAGACATCATTTTCATACCATTCTTTATCTCAGAGAAGATGTAAAGTCCTAAATTTTTCATTCAGTAGATAAGAAATTGATTTGTTTTCCTGACTATAGTCCAACATAGCTCCCCGTTCTTCTGTCCTGAATTCCCATTGGTACAATTATCCCCCTAGGTGTACATGAGGTGTGCAAAATTGAGTGAGCCTGACATGTCTAAATAAAACCTTTAGCAGCATCTATTATGTTCCCCTTAGAGAATTTTCTGTTTCTGAAAATTCCTCATCAAAGGCATGTAAAAAGGGAGAATCTACTGAGGATGTGAAGATCTACAGAAGTTGTTTGGCTGTTACTACCTGTTTCTGCTTCTCTTTTTGCCTACATGTTACTAATCTCCATAATCTAATGACCTTCCTGTAATTTAGTTGTAGGAAGCAGAAAGACCAAAGAACAGTTTCGGTTGAGAATAAATTCATTTGTGTAGGCACAACCCATGAATCCATGTTTGTACAATATCAGATTTAATAAACTATGTGGAACTGAGTTCTAGGTTTATTGCTAGAATAGAAAATTCTGTTGAAATGCTGATAAAAAAAAGCAGGTATTCCATGAACCTTTGCTTCCTGATGACTTTTCTGTAGCCATAATTTTGCCTTACAGTCTATTACATCTTTGACCTGATCTACAAATTGCCAAGTGTTCCAGACAAAGAGGTGTTTAATTGATGATCAGGCACTCAGCATTGCACTAAAGGCCAATATATGGGAAAAAGTGTCCAATTCCATATATCCAATTGGTTATGGACCCCTAAATTTGCATTCATATATTTAATTATTACTGTAAAGTGGCTGATGAGAAATACTGAAGCTGCCATTTTCATTTGTAATTAATGACACTGATCTTTCTCACTCACAATTTATTTATGCACAGAAACTAAAAATAAGACATATTTATTTTTTAAGTTTTCTTGTTTCAATTTTATGACCTATGAATGCTAGGCATACACTCCAGAACAGGAAAACAGAATTAGAACACTTTACACTTTTTTTCTAGTAGGCTATATCACTCCTTATGGACACCGTATTGTGAAGCAATTCAGATTGTCCAGGCTCCAAGATGATCTTTTTTATAGAATATACCTTAGGCACTGTGTATTGGGTTTGTATGGACAGCTTTTCATTAGCAGGGGCCACAGCAGAGGTGGTTTCTGTGAGAAGGTGCCAGAAGTTTCCTCCATGTCCAGAAGAGCCAATGCCAGGTGACTCAAGCCACTGACCAAGGTTGGGCCCATCAGAAATGGAGGTAACGCCTCTGGAACAATGTATTTCAGAAGGAAATAAAAACAAAAGAGCAGATGGATGTCTGAGAGGAGGCATCTTGTGAATCCAAGGGAGGGCTTGATGGAGCGGGTTTCCCAGCAGGGCTTGTGAGGGACCCATCCTGGAGAAGGCTGTACCTGAAGGAAAGCACCCCATGTAAGGACCCACACTGGAGCAGTCTGTGCAGAACTGTTCCTGTGGGACAGACTCGTGCTGGAGAAGTTTGTAGAGGACTGTCTCCCATGGGAGGGACCCCACACTGGAGCAGAGGAGCAACTCCTCCCAGAGCAGCAACTCCTCCCAGAGCAGCAGGAGAAGCAACGAGTGATGAACTGAGCATAACCCCCACTCCCATTGGGGTGGTAGGTAGAGCTGGGAAGGAGGGAGGAGTGGGGGGAAAGTTCTTTAAAGGTCTTCTTTTACTTCCCATTATCCTGCTCTGATTTTGTTAGTAATACATTTAAAAAAATAGCTAAAATTCTATCCTGTTTTGCCTGGGTTGGTATCTGATGAGTGATTTTTCCTTGTCCTTGTCTATGAAACCTTTGCTATATTTTCTCTCCCCTGTTCAGCTGTAGAGGGGAGTGATAGAAAAGCTTTGGTGGGTGTCTGGCATCCAGCCATGGTCAACCTACTACACTTGTAAGCGTCAAGTGATGATGAAAATATGGATAGGATTAGTTCTTTTACCCCTCTTGTATCACAGATACTTCTTATGTTAAATAAACTCTCCTATATGTGTTTCTTTCTGCTAAAGATAACTCAGATCTGCTAAAAATATCTCAAACAATGATTTCTTATTATTCCTGACCATTGACTGTTTTCTTTCATAATTATTCTTACATAGAGATTAATAAAACACCACATTTTTCTATGGAAGTTGGAACCTGGCATTTTTTTTATTTCCATGAGTTTAGAAACCAGCTGTACATAGGACTATAACCAGTAAGAACTGCTATAATTTTGAGAGGGTTGGTTATTTTTGTGCTAGTCTTGGCAAAAAAAATTGAGAAAAACTCTTTCTTTTCAAGTAACTGATTTCATGTAATCTTTATGTGAAATATGATGTGAAAGAAGCTTGCTTAATATTGGCAATCAATAATTAAACATTTGGTCTTTCTAGATGTTTGCAATTTATTTACAGACAATGTAGAATCAGACATCTCCAGATGCTGAATCACCTTCAGTATCTCAGACACATATTTTTGAATTAAACAAATTACTCTCTGAAATCCATTCCTTAATGGTGTTCAGATGTTCAGCATCTGAATAAATCAGTGAGAGCTGGGCACTTAGATACTTTTCAGGAGCTAGATCTTGAAAGCCTTTGACCCCTAAGAAGATCAAAATATTTTATTTAGGTCCTTGGAGAACATAGTCCTATATCATGATAGTAAAGCATGCAGAATTCTAAATAATAACTGAAATAGCTGAAATGCAACATGATTTTAAACACACACAGAGCTAACCTAGAAATTTTGTTTCCTTCATGTTGTTTACAATCTTAAAAAATTAACAAGACTGAATACCTATGTATGGCTTTAGAGGCATAATCAACCACTAAAATATTTACTAAAAATCCATAACTCTAAAACCATCACTCTTAATTGCTCTTTTTAAAAGCATTTGAAGGAGAAACTCTTACATTGAAACATTTGGGGTGCAGAAGGTTTGCCAGATATCACCTAAGAAAATTAGAGATGCAGAGAACTACAATTTTAGAAAAGCAACTACTGGGAAAATTGCTTAAATATCTTCTAAACAGTGGAAAATTATATGTTAGCCTCATGTATATACATGCATGCAAATTCATCTTTGAAAACACTCGAGTGTAGAGTCTTTTAAAGGATACACAGGAGCAAATTTTCTGTATACAGACAACCCATTTACCCCAGCTCTACCACCCTTGATAAAGTTTGATACAAAGTGAGGAAAACATCTTTTGGGCAAACAGATGTAAAAGAACACAGGCTAAGAATTACTGTACTCATGAAATAAATAAAACTAGAACAATCAAAAATAAGTCTAATTTGCGTTCAACTACATCTTTTTCCATCATAATTATGTGCCTTGTGCACATCTTGTAGACATAACCACCACAAAGACATGTAAATTTTTGGGTTCTTCTGGCCTAAGTCTGTAAACACTTCTAGAAAAAAAGCTGAATTAAGTAAATACTGATTAGAGTGGTCTATATTTACTTTCTAAGGTATGAAAACATTTATATTAACTTATTGTAAAACTTCTAAGGCTAATATTCATGTCAACGGGAATTCTGAATCATAACAAAATGGAAGAATATGCCTCAAATTTGATACATGAATTGTCTGAAAAATATTAAATCTGATACATTCAAAAGCTATTCTTCTGAGAGTTCTTGCATTAAAATTGGCCACAAGCTCTTATTTTTATGCATGTTTAGGGAGAAGAAAGCAGATCTAGATATCAAAACCAAAATAACCACATATTAAAGACATCAAATATTAATTGAAAAACACATTAAGCATTAATGAAACAACAAATTATAAAATTACTTCTGTGGTTGGTATTATAAGTGATTTCTCACCTTTATGTTCATAGTTATATCAGTTTATGTATTTTTATCTTTCCTTACCAGTTTGACAGAGGAGAAATACAGAAGAAAACACTCATCAAAAATCTGCCTCATAGTATGCTATAGAAATGGATGAATGCATGATTGTTTAAACCTGTTTCTGGGTTCAGATTCTTGCTTTTAGTTCAGGTGTCTCTGAGAAGAACTCTACAGCAAGTGCATAACTGAGGAGAGGACACCACAGGTGAGACATGAGCTTAAACACACACCCCCACAGCCAACACTCATAGAAAGAAAGCTTTCTTTAAACATCACTAGTCCAGGCAGAACAGAAGAGTTTTCTCAGGTCCTGGATGACAGCTAATTGAAGCAAAGGAAGCCCTAGGACACTCCTTATTCTAAATGGAAGAAAATGTCTTTGCTACATAACTTGTCTGAACTGTGAGAGACCCACACAGAGTCGATGTTTGAATTTAGGCTGAACAGAAATGGAGTGTGAAGGTGTATCCCACTCAAGTGTCTGATCATTTAGCTATAGGCTATTATATCATAGATTTTTTCCCTATTACACTCTTCCTTAATTTTCTGGTGAAACTCATTTTGTCTTTCCCTCATGAGCACAACACTGTGTTGTAGCCTTCAAAAAGATTTTCTGGGTGCACCACAACTCCTTCCATCTTATTTGGATTACATTTCAATCAGATCCTTTTCATATAGGTATTAAACCTGCTGAAGAGCCCAGAGAGTTGCATGAGTCTGCAGATAGTAAAAAATAAATCTCGTTGTTATCTTCATAGAGCTGAAACTGGAGACCATTAATTAATGGTTAATTTTATAATCCAATGGTTAATTTTATAATCTTCCCAATTTTAGTATACACAGGATTCCACAGGTAAGTAAGATCAAGGTAAAAGATTAATTGGCTGGTGGGTCCTTTGAGGAGAGATGCCAGTATTAATTCAAATCTTTCAACTCTGGAAACATATTTAACAATATATTTTATTAAGTGTATATTTGAGACTTTCTCGATACATGCAGTCTCAGATTTGGTACACCTAGAGAGTTCTCTGTTGAAGTAAAAAAAATTATATCATTGCCAGGAATATAAAACAGTGGATCAGTCTCCAGACCCTATGTCTAGGTTTTCAAATACTTGGAAAATATCAAAGCATAGAAGTGTAGACATTTGTCCACTGGCAACAGAAGAAAAATGTTCATAAATCAAACAATTTTTTCTTCAAAGATAAAATTCCTGTATTCAGACAGCTTAGTATGGTTGCTCCTATCCATTCACAGGGTCAGGTTTATTTGGGACTGCTTTTCTGTATTGATGTAAAATGTGAACATTTTCCCCTATGGTGCAATAAATCACTCACTTTGCCTCTGCTATTAGGAACTTGAGCAGACACTAATTAACCCTCTGGAGAAAATGTTTATAAAAATAACAAGGAATTATTAGCTATGAAGTAGATTTTTTTCCCCCAACAAAAAAAGTCAAACTGAGAAAGTGAATGCATTATTGTTAAATTGTGGAGTTAACTTGCTGGTTGAAAATTTTAATGAGCTGAGACACATGACTAGAAAGGTTTCTGAAAGAGGCAGCATATGTGTGTGTGTGTCTGTGTCTGTTCTGTGTGTCTGTGTATTTGTGTATCTGTGTGTGTGTGTATGTGTGTGTGTGTGTGTGTGTGTGTAGCTTTCCAGAAGACTCTCTCACTTCTGAGTAACAATTAAAGAACATATTCTGAAATGTACACATTTTTAAAGAAATTTTGAACTTTGTTGTTTATGAAGAGCCATATGATTCCTAGAAGGGGCAAGACTTATATCACAAAAATGTAGGTAGCAATATAACATTCCTTTTAGGGATACTTTTATAAAAGGGGGAACTTCATTTGTGCAGATGCTCCACCATTCCTAACACTAACTCTAACTCAACACAGTTTTATGATGGCTTAGGGACTTGTTGAAACACCTTTGCCCTGCCAAAAATAAACACATATATCTTGATTATTCTCCTTAATTTCTTTTTTCCCTCACCTAATAATTTGTTTGTATATAAACTGCTTGTAACTTTAATAAATGAGAATTTTTCATACATAAAGTTTCAAGATTGAGACTTAATAAATCTTCTTCAGTTCTATAAAATAGGAAATATTTAGACTATAAAGCTTTACAATTTGCTTTGCACTGTCTCCAAAACAAATGTATCAGCCTTTAAGTTTCCCCTTATTAGTTCTCAATTTACTGTCTTCTACTTACAGCACTTCCCACTGTGCTTTACTTACAAGAAAAAATAAATAATTGAATAATATAACATCTCCAATAAATTAAAGTTGGAATATATCACTTTTGAAAATTATATGAATTTTTAAATATATTTTAGCATTTCAGTCCCTTACAAGTGATAGGTGCTCCTTATTCAGGAATAAAATTTCATCTGGTTTTTCTTTTCTACCACTAAATGAGAAAACCCTTAGATATTTTGCAGTACTGAAAAAAAATCCAACAACACTCAACAGTAGCGTTTACTTTGCTTCACTGTAACTGAAAATGACCATCTGCAAATTGGGTTCCATGCTCTTGAATTTTGAGAGAATTTGGTCCTTATTATAAGGTCCTTATTATAAGATGGATAGTTTACTCTAAATAAGATAGTATTTGATTGCACTACACAAAACATACATAAACAAGGAGGATTATATAAATCACTTACTGAATGCTCAGGAGATCATAAACACAAATTTCTGCGTCTTTCAGCCCTTCCTTCTGTTTAAGATGTACTATATCCTCAAAATTATTACAGCAGTTTTTCAACATCTTAAGTTCTTAGCTAAATCAGTGTCTTTTCTGGAAAGCAATGAAAAAATGTTAGCTATGTAATGTCCAAGTATCTGTTATGTCTTCAAAGAGCTCAGTGTTCATTCAGCACTACATATCTACACTACAAACTGACAGTTTTCCTAAGGCAGTGTAGAAAAGGAATTACCAAAATGAATAAAAAGCTTTCTTCCAACATTTTTTGTAAATAAAATCAAACAAATTCACAGAAAATTATGAGCAGAACAAAATTGCATGCTATTTCTCTGAGAATTATATTTTTGTTTGAAGAGTTCTCTCACACCTTGTTTAAATATAACTTTATTTCTCATACAAAGTACTGGAAGCACTAGGGTTGTTTCTATTCTGTTGTGCATCCAATGGACAGGTAACACACAGAGCCTTAACTCCCTCATTCCCAAAATCCTAGGTAAATTTGGTTGACCTGTAATGGAATAAATATTACTGCTGCTGACTGTGCTGACTTGTTACTTTCCTCGTGCTGAAAGAGATGTGACTGAGGTTCTTGTAACTATGTATATCTAAAAATTATTTGTTGTAGAGTGCATACTCTCAGTGCACCCAAAAAGACATCAAGGCACTCTATGCTATTATAAAATACATTTATCAGCTCAGCCCTATTGCTCTAGAAAAAGGGAAATAGATAACATTCCCCTCTGGGAACCATTACATATCCCACCTGATTCCTCACATGTGCTTTTGGGAGACTAGAATATGAAGGAGTTAATGCTAGACCCCAACTAAATTGTTAGGAATTAACTTATTATAGAAAATCTTATTTTTACATAGGAAATTACAAAGACAACAGAAATAAGACTTAGAAAGCTGAATTTCATATGTTCACGTAGGATATGAATCTCAGATTCTAAATATCTCAACTCTAACTGTAAGTTTCCTCCCCATTTATTAACAAACACTAGACTTCAAGGAATGTTTAAGTCTGTAGCAGGGCATGTCCCCTGCCACAAAAGCTTATCTGTTGCTTCTTATCTGATGAAATAACTCAAGGCATCTCACTCTCACATAAGCCTTGGTGAAATAATCAGGACAGGTTGCCTTGTAGTGAGTTGTTTCAGTGCCATGGGATTGATGCTTTCAGCTGACAGTAAATATCTTGCTGTGGAAACAAGATGTAGAAAAATAAACTGGAATTTCTGATTGACAGATTTACAAATTATTAAAGCTACACCAAATTTTCACAAAGCAGAAATTTTCTGCTCTTTCCCTGGAAATGTGTAGTGGTTTCACCCCTAAGTTTGGTTACCTGCTTTGTGATTACTCCTTTGAGGGTTGGTGGAAGGACTCTGTGCACACACTATTGTCATTTTGTTTACCTTGACTCCTAATCCATACTGTTTCCTTGCTAGCTTTAATGAAGGTACCTTAATGTCATGCACTGTTCTACTGCTTAGTAGTTTTTTGTTTCGTACTGTGTAGTAAGTAACTCTGTTTAAGGTCTTTTGTCTGTAATCTCCTGTCTATAACTCATTTTATAATAGACCTGATCAGCCACTCTCAGAATTGCGAGCCAGAGCTGTTTAAGTGCAGGCCACCTAACTGACTGTGATGCTGCCACATTGAAGTTGTTGTGCTGTTTCTTGCCTTATTTGGCACAAAACCAAGAGAAAAATAGCAGGTCTTCTGGAGTTGGGAATTTTAGATCATTTAAGCCCAACATAGATGCTCTTCCTCCCTGAAGAGAGCGAAGTGCTTGCTAGGGACAATTCTTTGTGCCTAATTTCACAAGTGTACTGGACAATCTCTTTGCTCTGACATACATTTCCTTCACAGATCTTCAAGTATTTCCCTGCTTTCTCCTGATTTTTTTCCTGTGATTTCTTTATCACTTTTTCATAACTCTACCATTCGTCTAGAAACTTACCTGATCTTGCAAATTCACAGCTCCCAAGTTTCACTGATGAATATGTATATCTTATGCCCTGAATATCTCCACCAAAGCCAATACAAAAGTCATCAGAAGCACCAGTGGTATGAAGTAATGCACAGCTATGACAAAATATCAAATAATGTATGTGTTTGTAGAGCACCCACTGACCACTGAATGAAATGAAAAAATCTCCAACCTTTGACTGTGAACTAGCAAGTTGACATGCCTGAAACAGCCACAAGGAAAACACTGACTTGTTTTAATTTCTGATATAAAAGAGTTTATATTTTTTTCCTTTAGGAAGGATTTTCTTCAACTGGACCTTTTGCAAAATAGTCAGAGCCAAAGAGAAGCCAGCAGTTAGCGCTTGTCCTCATGGCATACTGAGTGGTGACTATTACAGACACTCTTCATTCACACAGCCTTCACTTAACAGCCCTCACAAATTAGCTATGTGTGCCCCCCTCCCTGCTGTAGGTAGAATTATCACTCTAACCCATTTCATCCACATTTGATCCAGATCTATGAATTTCCCAGCTTTTGTTACACTGCTTTATTAAACAAAATCTTCTTAGTCTATCTGTTTGAGGGAAAGTCAGCGAATGAACAACAGGTAAAACAGTCATTCTGCAAAAGCAGAGAAAAATAAAGCATGGTTGTTATGTCTTACCAATGTCCTGTGTTAATCACTTTTTCAAAAAAAACTTGAATCTTATTTTTAATTGAAAAATATATTGGGTGTTAAATGCTTCACATATACTGAATACAAATGAAATTTTTTTTGTATGTTTTGCTCAGACATCTCTACAAAAAACTTACTTCGATAATTCATAATTCATATCTTGCAACCAACTCAATTTATGGCCTTTGATTTCAAAGTTCTTCATGAATAAGCTTCCTGCAGTCAGCTAATTAAAATAAAATAAAATAAAAAGTTATTGAGATCATATCAGAGTCGAGTAATTCCTTGTTCTTGTTAAAGAATAGTAACACCATATGACTATATTTTCATTTTTATTCCTAACACATACTTCAGGTTCAGCTGAATATTCTTTAAGAAGAATATGGTCAGTAAGAAGGAAATTATTTAATCATGAAATCTCCTCACATATGGAGGTTTTTTTTCTTAATGTAACCTAAAATATCTTAACTGAAGTAATGGAGGCAAGAAAGCATTTTGAATGTAAAAAAAGCACAAATATTTATTTTAACTCCTAATGAAAAATCTGGTACTGTCATTGTAGAATAAAATTATTAGGTCCTGGTACATTATATACAGCTGAGTTGTCCTGTATGAATACCAGTAACAACAAGATTGAGTGGGAACCACACAAGAGAGAGGAGGAATAAATTAAAGTAGGTATTGACCATCTGGCAGTACAAAATCAGGTGACCATCAAAGGTGGACACTGAGTCTGAGTGGGAGAACAGGGAATAAACTTGTATCAAGTAGTTCAACCTTTTTTATTCTCCTTACTTCACGTGCTTTCAGAATTTATCAATTCATCATGAATATGATTGTGTATGAGTAACAGAAATTGGAATATAAAATCATTATTCATTGATGTTAAAAAGACATGATAAGAGATCACAGTACAGTTCCATGGAAATCAGGAATTCAGGAAGCCCAGTAATTCCTTGAAATACCATGGTAAGTGTAATATAGTAACTTCACTTGGCAAACTATAAACACTCGTAAGAAAGCAAAACTATGCACTTCTTTCTCCTCTCACCTCATCTAAAATAAATTTTGCAATATGATTAGTCTTTGACAATCCTATACCATTCGAACCTAGCTGGGTAATTGTTGCATGTATTCCTTCATTCCATTTCTTTTCATGGAACTGAATTAGTCCATCTTTCACTAGTGTCTTGATGACAATGTGACCTTCTTAAGCTTTCTAAGTGCTACACAGCAGAGGAGTTCATTCCTTTCTGCCCTTCTCAGGGAATCTGCATTCATTCCTTGTTACATTTGTTCATACTATTATCTTCTTTTCCTATCAAACTTTTAATCTTGGCATAATCTCTAGTTTTATACTGTCCTGGTTTCAGATAGAATAGAGTTTATTTTCTTTCTAGTAGCTGGTTTAGTGCCATGGTTTTGATTTAGGATGAGAATAATATTGATAATGCAATGATGTTAGTTTTTGCTAACTGAGGCCAGAGTTGGCAGGGTTGAAACTGTCTGGGCATCATTTGGTGAGTGGCAAGTGATTGCATTGTGCATCACTTGTTTTGTTTATTCTATCCTGATAATTTCTTAAAATACTATTGTCTTGACTAATATTATCATTATTATTGTCATTATTTTCCGCCTTTTCTGTTCATTATTCCCATTCATGTGTCTTTGTCTTAACCCATGAGTTTTCTCACTTTTTCTCATCCATCTCTCTCCCCCATCCCACTGGCAGTGGAGGAGTGAATGAGCTGCTGTGTGCTGTCATCATCAACTGGGGCTAAGCTATGACATATGCCAACAAACATATTTACAGGTAATTTTCTTTCAGTAAAAAGCCTTAGATTCAAGATCAGACCACTTGACTTGACTGGATTCAGTACAACTTGACCAATCCCTTTTATCTTCTGCATGATTTACTATAACTTCCTTTTTTTTATTTCTTCCAATACTCACTTTTGACTTTTCTAGCTTTTCTGAAGTTCTTTTATTTTTCCATGTGATCTCATTTCATTGCAAACAATATTCAACTGTCTTGTCTTGTCTTGTGTTTTCAAAGCCATGGTCATCTTCTTCCATCTTAACATCTGAACATGATTTTTTCCATTTTTCTACTATTTTTGTTTCCAAAACTTTGAAATCTCCTTAAATTTTCCAAACAGAAATAGATACTTTTACATACAGAATCAAGTTCAGCCAAAATTGACCATTGCTGTGAATGAAATAAATACTGAATGGAGGGAAAATAGAGTCTAAGTAACAGAATAATCATGTTCTATTTAATTGAGGTTACACAAAATTTAAAATATATTACTTTCTTTTTACCTAATTATATATGCATTATTAATTTCTTCTTATTTTTTAAAAAAATAAATTGTACTTTCTTTAGAGCAAAAGATAACAGCGAATGGTTTCCTCACTCTAATGCATGAGTTTCCAGTAGACAGTGCAAAAGGTACTCAGTGGTACAATATTAGACTATTCAATGTGTCCCAAATATACAACAGGCAGTAGATTTGTGTGCTAACATGGAGATCTGAATTGTTATTTCATGACATAATTTTTAAATTGTCTCTCTATTCATATCTGAATGAGTGAATAAATTGACAGAAACTAGAAAGAGAAAACATCACAATAAAAACCATAATATTAAATAAAATAATAATAAAAAATAAGGCATCTCTCTCCTGGTCCTTATCTCAACCCATGAACACTTCATTATGTTTTTGTTGCTCTGTTTATATTTTCCCTGCTCCCTGCTGTGGAGGGGAGTGAGTGAACAACTTTTGTGGGTGCCTGGCATGTGGCCAGGGTCTATCCTCTACTATTTCCCAGTATATTTCTTTTTGAGGATCAGCCTTGCACCTGACTCAACAAGGAAAATTACATACACGTTTTTGACTGCAACACAGAATCGCAGATTCATAGAATGGTTTGGGTTGGAGCGGATCTCAAAGAACATCTAGTTCCAACTCGCTTGCCATGAGCAGGGACATCTTCCACTTGACCAGGTCGCAAAAAAGACTCATCCACCTGGCCTTGACCAGGGATTGGGGATCCAGAACTTCTCTGAGCATCCTGTTCTAGTGCCTCACCACACTCACAATAAAGAATTTCTTCCCAATGTCCAATCCAATCCAATCCAATCCAATCCAATCCAATCCAATCTAATCCAATCCAATCCAATCCTACCTTCTTTCTGTTCATAACCATCACACCTTGTCCTATCTCTACCTGTCCTTTTAAAAAGTCCCTCTCCAGTTTCCTTGTGGGTCCCCTTATTGTACTGGAAAGTGCTTTAAAGTCTCCTCCGAGCCTCTCTCCTCCAGGCTGAACAACTCCAACTATCTCTGCCGCTCCTCATAGCGAGGTGCCCCAGCCCTCTGATCATCTTCATGGCCCTTCTCTGGGCCTGCTCTAACAGGTCCATGTCCCTCCTGTGTTGGGGGCTCCAGAGCTGGATGCAATATTCCAGGTGGGGTCTCACCAGAGCAGAGCAGAGATGAAGACACATCTTCTCCAGCCTGCTGGTCAAGGAACAAGGTCCATCTTTGTAAAATGTTCTTATATAATTGGAAAACATTCTGGTTGTTTTTTGTGCTCCTTCCATGTTTCAGGAAGAAACTGGCCTATGTACCTACTGTACCTATGCAGACATTGATCCTTGTAAAGTTCTTCTTATAAACACCATGCTGAAGGCATTCTCAGTGGAGTCCATAGTGTGAGTAGGCACAGTTCATAAATAGAAATATCTTCTCACAATATCCAGAAGTTCAAAGAAAATAGAAAATTATTAGCAGTCACCAAATAAATGCTCATAAATGTATGTACCTGCTGGATGATGTCAGTGGTTTTTTGCTTTTATCATTAATTTTTAGTGATTAGTATGGATTACTTCAGAACTTTGAGCAAATAACAATAAAATTGCACATAATATAATTACATCATATTTTCATGATGAAAGGTCCTTGTCACATATTGCAAAAAGACCTGTAATCTTTTCTGTAGTGTAAAAAAGGACATATTTCAGCAGGAAAAGTCATTTTCATAGTGCACCATCTCGTTTTCCCGTCATTCAGAGTACAGGTATGTTTTTACACTACTAGTAATGGAAGACAGAAAACACATCTAAATCAACTATAGTCTCATCTGATCTTTGAAATACATTTCAGTAGTACTTAGAAAATTATTGGTATCTGAGACTATATTATTATTTTGGATACATATATTTATAGTTAATATTTTTTTACTATTAATAGAAGCATTAATGCCTGATACAATAAGAATAGAATGGTATGAAACTTCATCACAGGTAGGTCAATGACAGACTGTAATGTGTGTCATCATAAAGTCTTAAATTTTGAGTCCAAGTCCTGTGAATTTAAAGCCTCTACTCCAGGATTTAAGGTATTTTGGTAACAAGCAGGAGAAAGATACAGAGTTATGAAAGAGAATATTCGTACCAAGCCAACAATATTACTGCAGAAATGCTAATTTCTCTGCTTCATGTACATTAAATATGTTTTCTGGAGAAGGGCATAGTTAAAAATAGGAGGAGTAATCATTTCATGAAGTGACTGATCTCTTTTCTGTCACATTTAAAAGAAATACATTTAAAATTTGGTTTTAAACTGTGTTTGAAATGGGCAGAAACACATTTCTGACCCTGTGAATGTTCTTTAGATTCCCTTTCTCTCCCACTGAAGTTTCTTCAGGATAAAATATGGGGTAAAATGAGATTAGATGTAAATGCCACATACCTGCCATCATAAAGAAACATTTCACTTGATTGAATTTCTAATTCTGAGACACTTTTTAGCCCACTAAACATTGGGAGGGTTGCAGATGGAAAGGGGGAGACTGTATGGTCACACACTATCAAAAATATTGAAAAAAATGTTGTCATATTTCTAAAACTGAAAAAAATATTGTGGTGTAATACTACATGTTTTATCATCCTAACAGCACTGAAAATTACATAAAAAACATTGTGTTCTAGAAGTTTGAAGGATAAATGTGTAATCTTCACTTGGTACATTTATTCCTTGTGTTTCCTTCCTATTTGTATGATATCTCTGTCCAATTTACATCACTTGGCAACTTAGTTGTTAAGCCATCCCTGGAGCAGAAAGTTCTAATCATAGCAATCTTAATACTGTCATCCCATTTTAGTCCTCTAATTTTGCTCAGAAACTGAAAACAAACCCACAACCACATCTGAAATCTTCTGGAATAGCAACAAAATTAGAAATACAAATAAGTTAAAAAAATAAAAGAGTATACTATTAAATATTGTGGGATTGCTGCCTTTACAATCTTATTTGGAAGAAAGTGAAAATAAGGACAATGTGCAACATCAAAAGAGACCAATCAAACTGTCTTTACTAATATGTAAAGTTCTGGATCAGAAATATTCAGGAACTCACATAGTATGCCAAAAAGATGATTCAATATATGTGTGTTTATATGCTAGTTGAGAAGGTTATAAAGCAGAAGTGGGAGAAAAGCAAAATGATTCATCATATTTTTGCAGTTGCCATGGTTTAACCCCAACCAGCCATGACGTCCCACACAACCACTCTCTTAGTCTCCCACCAGCACAAGTGGGCAGAGAATGGGAAGGGAAAAAGCTAGAAAACTTGTGGGATGAGATAAATTCAGTTTAATAGTGAAATCAAAACCCACATGAGCAAACAAAACAAAACAAAACAAGGAATTAATTCACTGTTTCCCATGGGCAGGCAAGTGTTCATCAATCTCCAGGTGCTCAGCCTCCAGCAGGGCCCCACCACACGAAACCATTCCTTTGGAAGACATACACCATCACCTTAAACATCCCCCCTCCCTCCTCCCTCTGACCAATTTATGGTCTGGAACATCCCTTTGATAGTGGGGATCACCTGACCTGGCTGTGTCTCCTACCAACCTCCCATGCAGGCCCAAATTCTTCACCAGCCTGGCAGTAAAAAAAGCAGAAAAGGCCTTATCTCTGTGAAAGCCCTGCTCAGCAATGCCAAAAACATTTTTGCATTATCATCACTGTTTCAGAACAAATCCAAAACATATCCCTGTACCAGCCACTGTGAAGAAAATTAACGCCGGCCAAAACCAGAGCAGCAATATTGTGGGAAATCTGTGTGCAGGAATGTCTTTGGTGAGAGAAGAAGGGAAATTCAAATGCAGTAAGTCCCATGGCAGGGAGATGTTTCCTTTGATAAAGCATGGTCTACACAGAGGAAGTGTATTAAGAAGGTGTAACTGTAAAATGAGGTAGGAAGCTACAGAAAGTAAAATTCAAAGGAAAAATGAAATTAGACACACATATTAAGAAAGTTAATTTATCTGGTTATTTTTCTACGCATGCTATTTACTCTCCTGAAAAATCCTGATGCAGTAATGATTGAATGCTTGACATTTCCAAAAATATTTTCGAAATACATCACTACAGAGCTGTGTAATAGGCAGAACTGCACTGGTGTTTTACCTACGAAAAGGTCAGCACTTCTTTTTCAAGCTTATAATCTATTTTATGTCATTTTCGATTGGTGGTGTGAACTGATTGCTTAAAGATATCCAGTTCCATATTAGCTTACTACTGTACAGTCAGCTCAGAAGTTGGAAGTAGCTGGGAATCTTGGCCTCACTATTAACTAGTAGATAAGTTGATTTAATTTGATAACTGTGTCCAAGGACAAAAAAAATATGCAATAAATTACAAAATTCAAGTTGCAGCACAAGGAATTAATATCAGACAAACATTCTTGCATACAAGAGCACAAGAGGACTTAGAAAGTTGTGCACATCTGTGGAGTTATGACCTTATTGGCATCACAGAGGTGTGCTGGGATGGTTTTTATGACTGGAGTGTTGGAATAGAAGGAAACAGCCCATTCATGGAGGACATACAGGGAAGATGAGGAGGGCATGCTGCCTTCCATGTCAGTGACCACTGGAGTGCATGGGTGTCTGTCTGGGGGTAGAAGGGATAACAGAGAACTCATGGGTCAGGGTTAAAGTGAGGCCAGGGTCAGCTGGCATTGCAGTGAAGGTCTGCTACAGGACACCCAACTGGGAAGACTGAGTGGATGAAGCCCTCTGTAAGCTTACAGAAATGGCCTTTCACAAAGAGAAACTTAGACCACCTTGAAATCTGTAAAATGGACAAGACAGCTGAGCATAAGCAATCCAGGAGGTTCCTGGAATGTGTTGATGATAACGTCCTTCTCAAAGAGATGGAGGAGACAATGAGGAGAGGTTCTATGCAGGACCTTATTCTCACCAAGAAGAGGGCTGGTAGGAATGTGAAGCCCAAGCGCAGCCTTGGCTGCAGTGACCATGAAATTGTGGAGTTTAATATCCTTAGGATGCAAGGACAGCATGCAACAAGTTCAGCAGCCTGGTCTTCAGCTGCTCTTCTTTGGGGGTCTGTTTCATAGAGTTCCATGAGATAGAGCCATGGGCGAAAGAGAGGCTCAATAAAGCTACTTAATATACAAGGCTCCCCTCCACTGTTGTACTTGATAAGTTGTGGCAGTCTGGTGTGAAGCTACCACTGACAGCAAAAGGGGAAATATGACCCCCACTTTCAAAATGCAGGACAGTCTCACGTCTATGACTGGCAAGGTCCTGGAGAAGATCCTTCAGGAATCTTTTGTTATGAAAGAGTATATACCACAATGCAGTAAGAAAAACAAGCTCCAAAAACTTCAAATTATGTTTCTATTTGTATATTCTGGATAATAAAGATGGCATAAAGGGAACTAAGGAGATGCTAGCATAAGCAGATTATAAATGAAAGAGAAAGTTGCTCTACCTCTATAATTGAATTGTATACAACCATTTCTGTTTCTGTATTCATACAATCATTATCACAGATTGAGAGATTATACAATTTATTTAAATAACTGTTGATTTTGTTGAACCAACTGCATTAGAGCTCTACCCAAAGAATTTACTTGAATGGAATATTAATGGGAATATATTTCCTGAATTTATGGTTTATGTTTGCAGACAGTAGCAGAAGGCTGTAGGGACATAGGGAGACATAGCTTTTTAATAGTGAATATGCAGGATGATAGTGAAAAACAACATCTCTTTGTTTTCAGAGACATAAACCACATTTATGAAAATTTTTTATTATAAATTAAAGATCAGAATTACAAGATAGATAATTAGTAGGAAAAGAATTGAAGATGGGAATAAGTTCAAAAACTTAGGATTTGTGGGTTCTTGGTGTTGACTGTGAAAAGAATAGAAACCATTCTGTTCTATTGATTACTTTCATTTGTAAAGCTAAATTCTTGATAGTGTCCAGTTTTGAATACTTACAAACGTCACTGAAGTTGAATGACCTTTTTCCGTCACCATGTAGTAAAGTATCTACTGAAAATCTAAGAAATCAAAGGTTGGACTCAATGATCTTGGAGGATTTTTACAACCTTATGATTGTACGGTAGTATGAAATCTGTGGATCTAAAACAGGAAAATCTATTATTTTCTTCATTTCTTGCTCTCCAGTAACTTCCTTCAATGACTCAATAAATTATGCATTAATTAAACTAATTCCTTCGTTCATTACCAATCATTTCTGTTCTACTAAAAAAAATGTCTGTCTGCTTTAGCAGAGTGCGGAAATTAGACCAATAATATTTTAAGAACATAGTTCTAAAGTATGTCTTGAATATAGAATACAATCATAGACAATTACTGTCTCTACTCTTATTCAGAAAATGATCTGCTGACACTCTTCTGCTTTGTGAAGGCACTATGATCTTAGCTTTTCAGGAAAACCTGTTATACACAGATTTGGAACTGAGATTCTTTCATTGCCCCTTGTCCGTTTTATTGCTTTTGCCCTTGAGGATTTTATAGCATCTCTTATATCTTGTATAGGTTGGAAATTTCAAAATGCTTACTTATTTTTTATTGTAAGCATAATATCCATGTTTACATAAATATTTTCTCATAAGCATCAATAACATTTATATGAATATTTAAACTTATTTTGTGAAAACAACCAAAGACAACCCCTGAAACAAGATTTAACATAAAAGATGGATGGAAGTAGAACTATATCGGTATTGCCAATCTCTATTGCTTTGGATAGGAGCACCCAAGAGGACTTAAATGTAGCATGGAAGGTATTGATACTGATTTCAATGTGCAAAGAGTTATTTGTGGTTCAATATCTGATGGTATATGTCAGCTTTAAAAGCAAGTAAAAACAAGAAAGTGAAGGAAGGGAAAAAAAGGAAGTAAGGAAGTGGAAGTCTTTTTCTATCTGCTACCTAGGAAAAGAAAAAAATAGATGGATTTCAAAAGTGTGTGTTTCTGGACATCCTTTCCAGTGCAGCAGGTGGTTCCCTGAACACTTCTTCACCACAGCCATGATGTTCCATCAGGATATGTTCTTTACATGAGTATCACTGCCTGGAGCACACTTTGATTAGCTGCAGATGATGCATATGATAACTGAATATTACAGTGCAAATGTCTATTTTAGATAATGCTTGTTGATTATTTAAATGACCATTGTTGACAAACATTGCCTACTAAATTCTGGTTTCCTAAAATAAAGTAATACAAATTAAGATGTGCTAAGCAAAAGGCAGAAACTTGGGAGGTATTGGGGAAGAATGACCAATACCCACATTGGTGGCAATTGTCATCCACATGAAGCTCCTTGTAACAGACATGGTAATGATCCACACTGCCTCAAATTTTGCCAGAGGCCTCAAAGCTAAGAGTGCTTTGGATAAAAATCTGAGACAATATGTGGAGACAAAGTAAACAGGAAAAGAAACTGTGCAAAGTATTCTATTGTTAGAAAACTAATATCTGAGATGAACTAGGAGTAAACATGAAGGAAAATTCAGAAATGCAATTGAAGTGGTCTGTGCATGGATTACAAACCTGGTTTCATAAGGTAGCAGTCAGTTTTTGCTTTCTGCTTCATGTCTCGTGTCTAGAAAAGTCATATTTCAGAAAACTTTTTTGCCCAATTTTTCTTTGTCTCCGCTTGTTCTTTCTTCCTCTATTTCTGTTTCAGTCTGTGTTATTTCAAACTATTTCTTCACCCTCCTTTCCCCTGCTTTAACACGTTCAGTGCTCCAGCTCTTCCCCATTTTTCCCTTCTCATTTCCTTTGAATTCTTCCTTTTTGTTCACACTTAATGTATGTCTCCACATTCTGATGCTCACACCTTTGTACTGTGCTTTAAGATTTCCCTCTGAAATGCCAAAGATTTCTTTTTCTCTTTGCCTTAGAAAATCCTGCCTCCTTATGCTCCCGCCTCTCTGTCTGCTCTTTGGCCCCTCAACCATTTTTATCTTCATTCCCCTTGAGAAACCTTGCCCTCAGCCATTCCTGTCTTTTTCCCTTCTTGAACATACCCCAGTATCTAGGGATGGGGTTACTCCATTTTTGAAGTAAATTGAGGATGTTCATGTTAGTGGAGTAAAAGTCAGGTAAGTTTAGACTTTGATGAAGTGAAAGAGCAAATACTGGTAGAAATGTGATGAATATTTCTGTAAGGATAAAATTATACTTTCATTTTTTCAGTCTTCTTCATAGAAAGTACAGGAATACAGTAAGACTCTTCAGCTAAATTTTATTTTAAAGAGAGAGAGGTAATATAAGTGATATATAAATTTGCTTTTTTAATAAATCAGATTTTGAAGGTTGAAAGCTTTTAAAAGGTAGTATACCCCAATGGCCAACTTCCCAAACCTTTGATTGTGTTATTAGGTGAAGATGGAGAAAAAAAGCTGGTGGAACATATTAAGAATATACTAAGAATGGTCTCTTGAGCAGTCACTTTAGTTGCCCTAGAGATATCACTCTGCAGTACGAGTTGCAAAAAAGTAGCATTGCCAGAACAAAAGCTGAAAATGCAGTTCTACAGGGACACATCACTCTATAGGGACACATTACTCTACCTAAAGCAATTCATTAGTGCCCTGATATTTAGCAAATCGCCTTTTGTGCTCTCCCCTTCTGCACTCAGAGACACAGAACTAGAAATAGCACGCAGGAGATGTGTTGCTTACCACTACTCTAGATTTTCTCTAATGCTGTACCTCTCAGAAAAACACAGACATAGGACAGCTTTTTTATTTTTTTTTAATTTATTTTTTTTTAAATTTCCCTTTTAACAACTCTAGTAAATACTCTCCAACTTCAATTTCACCAGGTATGGAATCCAATTCTGCTTAGAATTCTGTGTGAAGCCTCAATTTAGCTCACTCAGCATTATGCACCTAACACGGGAGGTTTTTTTCCTGTAGGTTTGTGAAAACAATTATTAGGCTGATTTTCATTCAGATGCAAATATGAAGCAAGTCCAAATAGAGTGGAAAGCCTGTAGGCTGCAGCTGACAGACTGAGAAGGAGTTGCAAAGCAGCCCCCTGTTGCCAGTGTACAGCAAGGGAGATGGTTAAAAGATGTTGAGGTAGACAGTGTTGTGGTATTTCTCATCACTAAAGGTCACTGCTATGCTAGTTCATCACCATTTTTTGGAGAGAACTGCAGAAGGTTCTGTCAGGGAAAGAAAAGTATTATACAGGAGACAAGAAATACTGCAATGCATTAGGCAGACAAAGAAAGCACTTAGTGATTTCAGAGGAATTGCATGGATATAACCTGGGGCAGAGTTTGGCTCTACTCTATCTGCATATCACTTCCAGTACCCAGTGCACTAAGTGTGGTCTTACTTACAGGGCTGTAAATCCAGAGTATCTCTACTGAAGGCAACTGTCCCAAAACAAATCAAGGCAATCCAGACTGATGGTGCTGTAAATGAAATCACACTCTGACCTTAAGTACTTGCCCTGCCTCAGGTAACATTATTTTTCAAGTCATCCTGATAAATAATTTTTCATCACAAAATCAGCTTCACTGTTTTTGTGGGCTCACAGTGCTATGCTCTGGCATTATTTTGTTTCTTCTGGATTCTCTCCATTTTAAAAGAAAAAGACAGTCAAATTTACTGTAGCCATTTTTGTAGGACAAGGATGTCATGCAAAAAGAAGGCAAATCTATCTCCTTTCTGTCATTTCATCAGGGAGTCATTCATTTTTTGCTGATCACTTATTTAAAACCTTTTTGACATGTAGCTGTCTTTAAAAGGTTGACCTATTTCTCACATTTCCCTCTCCAGACAACCTTCCTAGAATCCATCTCCTTCCATTGTTTCTGACAATCTCAATTACAATGCTTGTTGGTCCAGCAAGATAACGAAGGCAGCAAATGCAGCACTGAAAGTGTACTGCTGCTGTCAGTAACACAGAGAGCTGAGCAGACAAAAAGCAAAATGAAATGTAACCTTTTACTCCTTAAATATAACTTTTGAAACCAAGTTTTAGATCACTTAAATTCTGTCACTGTAAACAAAAATTATTGACCTATTTGCCAAAGATGGTGGCAAGTTAGGTAGAACATCTCTTATTTTGGCAGGAGCAGTAACAGGTAGATCCATCAAGTCACTCCAGAAAACAAGGCAGTGGAAAGGATATCTCCACACCTGCTACTTCCGTTACTATTGCTCTCAAAATGGCTTCGCCAGCTTTCAGTGCTGCCACAGCTGCTGCTTCATGTGCTGAATGTTTTAGTCTTTGGCAGCAAGAAGCCAGATGACACTACTTATGCAATTTATATCCCTTGTGACATATACAATTAATGACAGGCCTTCTTTCCTCCCCATTACTTTTGTTGCTCTGAAGGACTACTCCAAATCTGAAGGACCTGTTTCGTGTTTATTGTTATTAATCTGAATCACAGTTGCTTCAAGACAGGTCAATCAGAATCCTGTTGTATTAAGTGTCCTACATAAAGAATTTGATCCCTTTTAGAAATTAAATGTGATCCTTGGATTTTGAGCCCTTTTTTAAATGTAACTCTCATTTTTTGCATACAGATTCTTTCAGCTTTCTAAATGCCAGCCATCAACTTCACTACTGCTTAGCTGCATGCTGAATTGGCCTTGGTGAAAAAGCTGCTAGATGGCACATCCTTCGGAAGAGTAGATTTGCTTTTCCTCCCTGTTTATAGAGAACCAGGCATATGTGGTGTTTCAGGCTGTATCAATTACCTTTGCAAAACTCAATTATATGCTGCTGTGTAATTAGCTGATGGATGCAGGTCATTACCCTACTGTTGATATCATAGCTCCTCTCCACTTCTCTGCTTTGCAAACACACAGGTGGAAAATGAAATGAAAGGTTTTTTGTATAGTCCCTAACCTACATGTCCAAATATTTTTACTTTGTTATATGTTTCCCTGTACCACATAAATATATTCTTTCTTCACAAAACCAGTATTTTTAATTCCACTTTTTTAGACTTGCATGAGTTTCAAATCTAGTCTATTAAATCTGGTTAAGCTAATCCTGAATCACCAGGAGGGCAAACTTAGTAGACCATCCTAAATCTCCTTTTACTTGTGCCCTTGATTATTCATCATTTAAGAACAGTTTCATGCTTCTATCTCTGGGTACAAAATTCATCCACTGACAACTAGAATAATTTTGTGACCACAGGGTAGGTAGGCATTTTTAAGGTGAGACACTGTCCTTTCCAGAGACTAGCTAGGATCTTTATGTACCTAGGGAATATATTCATTTCTAATTTAATGAAACTGCAGCAGGCCACATCAGTGTCTGAGATACAGACAAAGTATGTACACATTGGTGGGGTTTGAAGAAAGAGATAATTCCAAAGAACTCCCCATTTTCTTAGTAGGGAAAGAAAACACACCATCTGAGGCATGTAAAAAACTTTAATTAAAATTAAAAGGTTATTTACATAAAGAGTTTAAGACCCAAAATCATAGCATATTTAGTGTCTTTATTTGTATAATATGGCTGTCACTGACATACTCATGAGGTCAAATTCTTGTTTATGACATGGTTGGACTGGGAAAGTTTGTCTACAATCATAGACTCTGCCACAGAAAATAAAAAATCTAAAGTACTGAGATACACAGCACCGTTCCAAATCTCACTAATCTTAGAATAAACAGAATTGAATATGCCTTGCTGTGTATTACGTTAAGAATCACATTTGTATTGTATCAGCTTGACCCTTGCAATATGAATCTTATCTATGCAAATGAAAATTATTTCTCTTATGTTCATTATATCAACATATCAACATGTTCATTATATCAAGAGTATTCTTTCTTGGTGCTTTTTATGTGTAAAATACTAAGACTCACATATTGAGGGCCTGAGAATAAAATCAGATAAGATTTTAAATGACTTTGTATTTTTCCCACCTACACAATTAGAGAAATGTATTTAAATGTCCTTCAACTAATTAATCTTTTTATAGTTTTAGCTATACTTTGTATAATCTTTGTAAACTTCTGCTTGGTACAGTCACTGGCAACAAGACAGGTACTTTCTTACAATCTATTTTCAACAAAATGCACATCAAGACTGTTTGACTATGTAGCAGCTGAAATAAACTGCAAACAGGCATGCTACTTTTTTCTTTGTAATTATATTCCTGAAAAAAAAAATTGAAAACATATAAATTTTAAAAATTTATTTTCTCTATGGTCTGGGAAACCTATTTCCTTCCTATTCAGACTGCCAAAGACACTACCTGAATATGAATGATGCAAATCTAAGTACACCTTCACTGTAGAATTTAATCTTGCTGTATTTTGAATGTAATAAACAGGAAATATAAATATTTTTGGTCAATCACATTACTCAGTTTAATTTCCGAAGTTCAGTTGAACTAGGAGTATTATTTTTTTATTGTATAAAAAATTTTTTTCAAGTTTTTCACATTTTTATTTGTCACCAAATGGGAGTGAGAAATGAGACTTGCTAAACAAATTGAAATTATAATTTCTTAAGTGAGATTTAAAAAGTCTATCTTTATACAAGATAACTACAGGTAAATATGAAGTTTAAATTTGAAATTTTAAACTCCCTCTATAAGCAGTTAGACTGATAAGATGAAGCTTACTCAGCAAGCAGGTTTAGGTTACAGTTGGTGAGTGGCCTGCAGTACAGACTCCACCTTCTACCACCTTCCTCTACAACTATAATAACTAAAGTGCTAAATAAATTGTTTCCATATTTCCAATTATCTAACCTTTAAAAAATTAATTCCTCATATTTCAGGGTCTATGTCCTGTACACACAGGGTATTTTTAGAAAAGAAGGATAAAAGAATATGTCATTGCATTTTCAAGTTGGGTAAGGGACAATATAAGGAAAACAGAACCAGGTTTTCCTAGAGATGCACGGTGGCAAGAAGAGAAGTAATAGAAATGAGTTACACCAAGGAAAATTATGGTTAGGTATAAGAGTAATCTGTTAATGATAAAAGTTCTTAAATATTGGAACAGGTAATCAGAAGGAAATGAAACCTTGTTTTGAGTGGAGGAGTTGGACTGGCTGGCCTCCAAGCCCCCTTCCTGATTCTTGACACTTGATCCTCTGATTCTACTTTTACTCTTGAAAAGGAAAATATCTTCCCACCATTAATCTTAGTATTTGTATGAATGAATGTTGGTTCTTAATTAGACCTGAGACATAAACACTGAATCTTTATTTCTTCTTTGTTTGCTCTTTTGACAAAGTGTCGTATTCTCACGTCCCACTCATATACAGCAAGGGGAAATGCTGTTCTTGTGAATAAAGGTAATTGTGAAAATTTCACATTATATATTTCCAGGACATAAGGAACAGGAAAGAATAGAAGTATCTATATGGAAAAGAGTTTATATATTTGACTATATATACCAGACCATAACTTCTGTTCTGCTAGTTACAATGCTGGTTCAATGGCCATAATTCTTGACTCTATTCAGCAGTTTGTTTAAAATTTGGCTTTATTTGGATTTGAAGCCTGTTTGAGGCTTCATATGCTTAAAAATGTCTTTTTTAATTTAAATTCTTCGTAATTGAATTTTGAAGACTAATAACACATCTTCCTTCATAAGACAAGGCTTTTCCCATCCACAAATTCCTTATCAAAAGTAGTCTGTTCATGGCATATTATCTCAACTGGTCCCTGTCCTACTAGCAGCTACACAAGCAGAAGATTTTAACCACAATAAAAGTCTTTGGTTAAGATTTTAAGCATTGGTAAGGCTTTTTATATGATAAAAATGACCATTTATGCCCTTAAGCAAACCTGGTAATTTTTACTCTAATTGGAATCACACTTTCATATTTGCCTCTGTATATTTGAAATTTTTAATAATTTCTAAAAGTTATCAAGAAGGATATAAAATGTGTAAGTGTGAAAACAAATTTGGGAAGAAAATTGATTTTTTTTTTAAATTAAACTTAGATTTTTTTTAACAAAACTTAGATAATTCAAATACCAATCTGTGAATCATACAAATCCATGGTCTTGCTGCAGAGCTGGCCGTGTGGGGCCATGTGAGGTTATATGTTTAGTTTTTAAGGCATAAACATGCAGTGGTCATTTAAAATTTCACTGAGTAAATCTTTAAATTTAAATGAGTGAGTAAAACAACTAAATTTCTTTAAATGAGTAAAAACAACCAAAATTATTGAAACATATCCAAGCCATAGCTTCTCCCAAGACATTTGTACTCTCTGATTTTACTGCATCTTGATGAAAATCTGAGTCTACTATTACTTTGACAACTGATATACAAATGTCCTTTGAAGCACATGTCTGCCAACTGGTGTCCTGTTTTTACAACTAACCTGAGGATTATTTCAGCATAAAGATCTTTTTTTTTTAGGCATTCAAACTGTGAATTTTCCTGATATGTCTACCTATCAGGGTCAAATTTGTAAAACTGCTTGAGCCACCATTTTTCTTTTTTTTAGAATTTATTGCAACTGCAAATTCCCAGACAAAAGAAACCCTGTCTCCTAGCTCACCTTTTCTACAAACTGTGAAAAATACTCAAGGACCAGACCTTCAATGCTCAGTTGGTAAGCTTCAGAGTGAACTCCTGCTTATTCCAGAGCTTTCCTTGGAAAGGCTTCTTGCATCTTTCTTTGCAGCAGATGTAATTGGTGGTTGCCAAAATTTAGGTGCTGGATGAGATGAGCCACAACACTCATACTTCCTGTCAAACATAGATATCTGTTTGTTCTGAGGGTTAAGCTAGTGCAGGTGTAAAATAAAAGCAAGAAAAAATAGAGCAGTATCAAATAGATTTTATCTCTTTCTACTATGAACTATGTTGGATCGAACAAGAGAATTTTAGTTGTTCTGAAGTGATTAATTTTTAAAAATATTAATGGATTTTATTGTTTCTTCTCTATACATATATTCTCCATACATATAAACCAGTACATAATAAAATAATTAACATAGCCTGATACGTTTCTTTTTTCTATATCAGTATAGACTTGAATCATTGCTTAGATCATTTAATAAATGTTAATAAGCACATAATCAGTGTTATTAGATGAACAGATTCCAAAGTTCACTATAATGAAAGGTCTATTGACAAGGGAAGAAAAAATAAGACACAGCTCTGAAAGAGATTAAAAAAAAAAAAAAAAAAAAAAAAGAAACAATTCAGCTAGGAAAAGAACAAGCTTGAAAGGTATTAAATCATGTAAAGTGTCTGATTGATCCTGACTTTTAATTCCCCTCTCAAAAAGAAAACTAAAGTGAAGTATGCCTATCACAGTTGAATTTAGACTGATAAAACTAAAATGTTATTGTGTTTTAAAAAGTATTAAAATTACGTGGGCTTTTAAAGAAGTCAAGACAATTCCCTTTCCAGTGCAATGACAGGTATAAATAGCAAAAAAGAATCAAGGAGACAAGAGGAGAAGAAGTGAAGGAAGGAACAGGGGAAACATTTGTTGGAAAAAGCATCCATGGGAAAACGTTTTCAATATATTGGGCTGTTGTTTGAAGTAGAGTTCAAGGGACTGATTGTGTGCAGGTAAGAAGGGGTAGATGACAGCAAAAGAGAAATTCGTTCATAAAAGCATGTGATAGATGTTTCAGTGGCAAAATCAAATACTTACAAGTACAAAATGAGAGAACTCAACAGTCTCTGTATCCCTAGTTCTTTTCCCTAAAGTATATGCATTATAATACATAATCACACATTATATTTTTTTCTTCACTGGACCCCTACCCCATTGAGTGAACAGAATGGATGGTGATCAATTTAAAAAGAACAGCTATTCAATGTTTTGTTTTATCCTCATTGTTCATTTTGTGGACTTATGCCTTATCTACTGCACACTATTCAGAGGCTGCAATGAAGACAGAATTATTAATTTCCTCATGGGCTTTTCTCTGGCAGTCAGCTCTGTGATGCTCCTCAAGCATTAATTTATCTTCACAAAGTGCAATGTGATGTGAGAGGTTACTGTTATCCCCACATTACAGAAAGTAAGCTGAACAGTGAGACAGCAGGAGACTGTTTACAGTACACAAATAGGGTTTAGCAATTGATTTCCCAAATTATGTAAAGTAACACTTTGTGTGTTCGAGACAATATTCACATAGATTTCAGTTGTATCTGAGAATAGCCAGAATGCAGACCAACAGAAATCAGAAAAAGAGACACCAGTGCTTAGCTGTTTCTATGATAGAACCAAACTGGACCTCTATAGCAGAGACAAAATCCAAATATCTGCTTCATTCACTGCATCAAAACTGCATCAAAAAATAGATCCTATAGAAAGCACCCAGATTCACATTCCCAGCAAGTCCAGATAATGTTCTGAATAAAGCATGGGCATCCATGGAAGATTACCTAAGTGGCCATTGAATCAACGTGTCTATGAATTTATGAGAGAATTTGGAACTGAAGTTAAAGGGGAATATGTAATTTTGTGACTTTACAATGCCTGATTTTGCAACTATAACAATGCTTTATAAAGTAGGGCAAATAGCTATTTGTGTGGTAGCTTCTGCACTTTAAATAATTTTAAAAGGAAGAAAAGACAAGCTTTTCTACATACAATACCACATTGCTCTTTCACAGATCTGGGAGGTCTGCATGGCCTTTGGCCAGTTCCACTCACAGTGCTCTCAGCAGAGGGATATTGTAGAAGCCAGTATTAAGGGAATGAGTCAGACTTACCCTGCTTATCACAGACCAGAAGTCTGCCAATCTTACTGCCTTAGATATCCCAGTAACAATGAACTGACCACATACCCTCATAAATGTGTTGAAGCATCTTCTCACTGAGTTAGTGACTTCTTTTTTTGGGTTGGTCCCAACAGGATAACCTGAAGACCATACATGATGCAGACTTCAGCTCTGGTCAGCCTTAGCTCAGAATTGCTTTAAGTACTGCTTAATCCTTTCAGCCTTGCACTGGAAAATGATCATTTTTGTTGTGATTATCAGATGTTCTGAGGGGTTGGACTAGAGTAATTAAGAACAGAACCCTCTTAGATTTAGTAGATGGAATTTTCATATTTCTTTGTGCACTGTTTACCACTGTGCAAACCAGGGCCTTGTCTTATAATTATTAATATTATTATCACATTTCATGTAAATTGGGACCTATCAACAGTGAAAATTTAATTTAAATTATTAAAGTCTGATGAAGAATTACAATTGAAAAGTTCTTTTTATGAGAAATTCACACAGCTCTAACATTAGGTATTGTTTCTTGTCCTGATTTTAATACACTTTCAACAGTAAAAGAAGTGATAGCAGACATTAATCACATTATAAATACAATAAGCAGAAGTGAGGTGATAGTTCTAAAAAACTTCTGAAAGATATTGTTCAAATGGTCTTTGTCCCATAAACACGCATTATTCTAAATCCTGGAAGTACAGTTGTAGTATAACCTGGATGCCAACATATTTTTTGCAAACAAGTAGGAAAAAAATTTGCATCCTCTTTGTCCCAATACCATGCTTAAAGGAAAATTTTCTCTACTGTCTCTGTGAACTAAGGAGTATCAGCCAGATCTGTACAAACACAATTTTAGAAATGCTCTCTAATGACAAGAGTATATGCATATGAAATTATTTCATAGTCAGCCCTCCCCTTTCACCTCTCCAAAACACATGAAAAAGAAAAAGCTCTAAAGAGTGTGTTCAAAAGTGGAGTTCTATAATCACGATCACAAAAAAAGGAGAGAAAACCACAGGTAAGAGTTGGCAAACTGAACTAAAAAACTGCTATTAATAACTGCAGAACATATCTAGACTTAGACGTATGGAACATTCTTAGACAGTCCCCTTTCACTTCTCCTTATCTAAGGATGCAGATTATCCAAACTCTAAATTTTTAGGGAGCAGTACTTTTAAGACTATCTAAGCTGGGTTGATGATTATATATGAGAAGATAGCATAAGATAAAATCTTGAAATTAGTGCACTTGTGAAGCAAACTAATTCAAAGTCATGTCTAACCCTAGCTAGCATGCTGCTGGGTAAAGTGAGTGTAAGAATTTTCTCTAGTTCTGTTTTCTCCTCTACATAAGAGTTTTAAGTGTGAATATTAGAAAGCTGAAAATATGCACAGAAGTCAAACATGGTGTTAAGGATTCTTTTTTTAAAAATGAATATGGAACTGCATGTTGTTCTCCAGATGCAAAAGGAAAAAAAACCAAACAACTTAGCAATACTTTTGCAATTATTTAAAGAGGAGGAAGGATCACAATATGTTCATTGGGTGTTTCCAGAGTAAATCAATAATAAATCAGTAAATCAAAATAATAATTTTATATTGTTTCTCTAATGATTATTTGTACAGTAATTTTACGACTATAAACTGCACTGAGTATAAGCCGCACTTCCGGGTGTCGGCAACTTTTCATTCTTTGTCCATACACAAACTGCATCTGATTATAAGCCACATGTTACATCACCATCTGTTGAGGGTGGGGGCAGTGATCCTTATCTCAATAGCAGATATTCTGCTAATGGACCATCCATTGAAACCAGGCAGGGCATTGTTCTTTATCTTTTCACAACCCATCCTTCCTCCAGCCAGTCATTTTCTGCTAATGGCCATTGAGTCCCACTGTGTGACTGATAAAATTACTGCATCCCATTGGAAGTTGCTCCAGCCAGGGGGAGGAGCCCAACATTTCTTACCAAGATAAAACCAGAGGTTTTGGGACACTAAGGTAGCCCCTTTCTCCACTGGACTCAAGAGGAAAACCAGATTTCTCCACATCACCACTGGACCTCCGGAGGGAAACTGCACCTTCTACAGGAGCACTGCTTCAACTGAACCACATCTGTCACTGCAGGAGGATGCAGCCACCATTTAATGGGACTGCTACCAACACCCTGCCTGACGGGGTGTCAGGTTGTACTCTGACTTTGTCAGGGTTTGGAGTTTGTTTCTTTGTAGTACTGTATTTCTATTTTAATTTCCCTAGTAAAGAACTGTTATTCCTAATTCCCATATCTTTGCCTGAAAGCCCCTTAATTTCAAAATTATAATAATTTGGAGGGAGGGGGTTTATATTCTCCATTTCAAAGAGAAGTTCCTGCCTTTCTCAGCAGACACCTGTCCTCCAAATTGAAACAGCAACTTTTCATTATTTGTCCGTACATAAGCCACACCTGGTCATAAGCCGCACTTTGGGTTTGGACCAAAATTTTAGTCAAAATTATGTTGCTTATAATCGTGAAATTACTGTACTTTAATTACAGTGTGAAAGATAATGCATTCATCCACTTTTCATACTGCCCACCTTCTACTCTGAATAGCAACTAAGCTGAGTATCAATATATTTCTAATCACATTCCAAACTGACCAAAGTTTCCCACTGCAAAAACATCTGGGTGGAATGTAGCACAAAAGCAGGATATGAAAACCAGGTATATTTATAGCAGTTTTTCTTTGGTTGAGTAACTTTCAGGTGAATGCATCCTGCACTTTTGTCTTTCATTGACTTCCTTGTATATACGAATGAGATAGGAAGAGTTTAAAAACTTATTTTCATTTCTCAAGTACATTGCAATATTGAAAAAGCAAGACATAGTTGACTTACACGTAATCAGAAGAGATTTTTGAATGTGAAACTCTCAGTGATTAAGTAGAGGTTAAGTGCAGTTTTCTCCTCTGCTGGCACTGGTGAATGCCAAGGAGACTCCCCCTTTAGTGTGGGGTCAAAAATAACAAGTGCAACTCATTCACTTAAAACTCTCCTATTTCTCACTGTAGACAATTGATCTTCAAATATTCCAGGGAAAAGTCCTCACTCAAAATCTAGTCTCTGAAATAACTGCTTTCCACAAAAAGAGTACTGAGAAACATTGTGTGATTTCTTTCATTTGAGAAAATACATAAAAGAATTCTCAGTATTATGAATAATATTTTCATATGCCCTATAACATTTTACATACTTTTCCACACTTTTGAGCAGAAAAGAATGTATATTTTCTAATTTTTAAGATAAAATTTATAATATTTTTTCACAACTCCTCTTCCTCACTTACTTTTGTGAACCAAGGTTTTCTTTTTAATGGGACTTCAAATTGCAAATACCTTGCTAAGAAATGCTCTTCTCTGCACTATATCAACATGACATTTCTAATAGAAAATGCTGACAATCTTGTCAAACATTCTACCTCTCTGCAGTAAAACATAATACAATGCCCCTCAGTGGTTGAGATAATGCACCAAATGTCTCCAAATTAACCCATGTTGCACAAGTGCATTATCACTGAATTGGCATGACACAAGAAGTAGTAGACATACACAGATGTACAGCTAGAACAAAATATTGGGAAACCATACCAAATTCTCCAAACAATGAAGAGGTTGTAGTTCAGGAGTTTTTTATTCTTTTTTTGTAGGGATTATTAGAACAATATGTTTTGGTAACGAATTGTACTGGATTGTATTTTGCTTCATTTTATAGTCATAACAATCTCAACGGCCTCTTGTATTTCCTTGCCTTCAAAAGTTTACTTTTTCTTTTTACTCCGATAAAGAAGAAACTTAGCAACAAGTAAAGCCAAAGGAGGCCGATTCTTTACCTCAGTATTATACCCTACAAAAGATGTCATGGCAAAAAATTGAAGTTGCCAAACTAAAGCAGACAGAGCACAGATTTATCTTAGAAACCTTCCTGCTGCTTAGTGCAGTGACTAACATCAACGTAAGCAGAAACCCAGATCTGTATCTTACACATGCATCATCTTACTGGCTGCTTTCATCAAGATCTACATGGGGTTTGATCTTGACCAGGAATTCTATTTTGGCTGTAAGAAATCTATTTGCAATTTATATTTTGTTAAAACCAATTTATCAAATGCTTGAGCAAAGCTCTAATATCAATAAATTAAAAACGAGAATAAAACATAGATTTCTATATCAGATCTTCTTTTATGAGCATCCTTAAAGTGCAGAACATCACATTAACTCATTCAATCATCCATGGTATGGCACAGCTCTATATTTCCTTCCAGAAAGATAGTTTATGGTTTGAGAAACCTTTTCCTTCACAAAATGAACAAGGACACAAGAAACCTAATATATCTCTCATTGAAAAATAGCATTCCTACTAAGAAGATAAGTGGTGTCATTTTTGAAAACTGATCCATATTTCTCTAGTAAAAAAATATTTAGTCCTTCAGAAGAAAGGGAGGGCTAGGTTCACTGATAGACTTTGTCCTTTCTGTCACAGAGTTTTGCTACCCTTTTCTCTGCTGAGTTCCCAGTTGTAGTGATTGTGTGCAGCTGATGTCAAGAGAGCATGTCATGAGCTGTTCCAAAGTCAACAGGATATCCTAAAGCACCAGAAAAGAGGAGGGGAGTGCATGTAATAATCATGTTGTTCTGCACTTTCTAGAACTCCCCTGTGCTGCTGTACAGATAAGCCAAGACACATGGCAGTTCTAATCAAGTATTGTTTTTTTTTTTCTTGTATTAGAGGAGCTTTCCAAAGTCAGCTAGGAAACATCACCAATACCTTCCCAAAACCATAACTCCATTTCTGTTATTGGGGGTTTTAATATAGATTAATATGTAAATGTTAAACTTTTTGGTTTACAGTAGTTTCACGAATACAAGCCGCACGGAGTATAAGCCGCACTTCTGGTGCGTTGACAATGTTGATGTCTTTGTCAATAAATAAGCAGCACCCCGAATATTAGCCGCACTTTCGTTCGTAGTGAGAATCCGTGCGCAACTTTCACAAATTTGCCAATTAGTAACAGGATCGCGGCATAGCGGGGTTTACTGGCTCGGGGCAGGGCCAGGCAGGCTTGGCTCGTTCATGGTTGCCGACGGGGCCGGGTGGCCCGGCTCGGCGCTACGGCTTGGCTGGGCCGGTCGGGCGGTGCTGCCGCCGCCGCCAGGCTCCCTGGCCCCCGCTCCCGTCTGCACCGCCACTGCCGCATTTGCTTGCCCTGGTCGGCACTGCAGGCCCCCGCGTCGCCGGGCTCCCCCACGCTGCTAGCCCCGCTTCTGCTGGCCTTCTCCCCGCCGCCGTGCAGTCCCGCCCGCCGGGCTTCGTGCTTCTGCTATCCTCCCCTATGCAGTCGGGCTCCCGTGCACTGCCAGCCCTGCTCCTGTTGGGCTCCCCCACCCTGCTGGCCCGGGCTCTGCCGCCCCCCCCGCCCCGCCCTGCTGGCCCGGGCTCTGCCACCCGCCCCCCGCACTGCTGGCCCCGCCTCTGCCAAGCTTTCCCACCTCTGCCGGGGCCGGCCGGGTGCCAACTTGGCTTGGGGCTGCCGCGGGCTCTCACTTCCGTGTTGGCAGCTTTTAGAATATTGTTCATATATTAGCCGTGCCCAAATATTAGCCACCCTTCCGGGTTTCCACCAAAATTTTTGTCAAATTGCTGCGGCTTGTATTCGTGAAATTACTGTACCTTGTTTATAGTTATTTATCTTCCTTGTATTTCACACCAATTATGTAGAATCAAATAAAAAACATACACCTCGAAGTACAACTGCTGTTACTCTGGTGATATCTTGATGAGAATCCAAGACTAATCATCTGTACTTCCAGAAATAAAGACCTGTGTTTTACAATACTTCCCATGATCTCCTTCATGTGTGTTCATGTTTCTTTTCTTTCCACTGTGACTTTTTCCTTATATTTGGATGGATTTTTTGTCTTGTTGAAATATGTAACTGAAGTCTCTGCCCTAACACAGTGTACATTGGAAATGACTCTTCTCTAAGAACCACCATAGATAATGAAAGATTGAAATTAGATCCTTCCTTAGCATCCACTTTTCCAGCCAGTTCACTCAGGCTGTTCTCAGATGTCCTAGACATCTTAGAGCTTCTCCACTGGATTAATTCCAGTTTACATATTACCTTTTTCCACTGAAAGCTCTGAACTAGACATGACAGTCTAGATTAAGACTTCTAAGGGTCAAGTAGAAGAGAATAAATGTTTTGTCTTATTTTATTTTATTCCATTCTCTTGATAATGCAGCCCAACCTGTGGTTACTTTTCATGAGCATAAGGTGAAACTAGTGACTTATTTTTAATTTTTGTCCCACATGACCCTCAGGACCTTTTCTGCAGAAATGTATTTTATCGAGTCATTGGCACACCTGTGATAGTGTAAGGGATTTATTTTATCCGAGGTGCTGAGCTCTGTATTTGTCCTTGCTGAACCCTGCACAGTTCCTGCCAGCCCATTCCTCCATCTTGTCAAGGGCCATCTGACAGCCTTTCCCTCCAGAGAATCAATGGCTCCCCTCAGTGTGGTGTATCTGTGGACATGCTGAATTCCCCCCATGATCCAGATCATTGCTGAATGTGTTAATTAGTGACCTGGTACCATCCTTTGAGGAACCCTCATGCTGTCAGTCAGACTCATTGATCACTGTTTTCTGAGTTAGATAATGCAGGAAATTACTTCATTAAAGGGATAATTATTTGAATTGGTAGAGGATTTTCTATAACATACAGGGAGAAGAGTATTTTCAGATTGTGTAAAACTGATTCTGGCATGTTTTAGGGAGATTGTGGTGATGTGGAAGTCTCTTTATGTGAAGTTTCCCAATGATGGGTATGGGAGGGATCAAGAGAACTGAGAAGGAACAAGCAGGGGAAAAACGGTTCTATAGGAGCCAATTAAGGATGAACAGGCTGCCTGTCAGTTTGCTTTTGTGTCTAAACCATGCATTTATCATATTCCCATTAAATCATGTTTCTAAATATTTTCTCTACTTGTACTCTGTGTTCCAAGTGGTTAAATGTGAATGATAACAAACTTCTGGCAGAATGGGGAAAAAAAATAAGTGGCCTGACTACAAGCAACTGAAGTGGAAATGCACAGTTCACTTGTAGATCCAAGTATCAGGGATTTAGAAGTTACCCATTTATCCAGTGGGTATCTCAGAGATCTAAACTGTGTAAATTTGTGTGATGTCTGACTACCAGCACTCAGAGTGGGACTACAGTTTCCAGGGGCTCAGAGGTCCCAGAGGAGACCAAGAGATTGGTCATTCCTATACTGGCATAGGAATCAGTATACCTGAAGTCTTTGAGACCATCTACTGCAGTAATACATAGCAGCTGCCTATATATTTCACTGATGTCTTTAATGTTAATCCATCAGAGTGGAGGACAGGGATCAGGCCTTCCATGGTGTTCATGTTTATGTGATGACTGTGTGGATTTATGTGTGCGCTGGTGAAAGTAATGTTCAGGCTGTGTTATGCTGCATGGCTGCTGTGTGCACTTGCTGGATGTGTGTATGTACATGCTTTTGGAGGACACAGACTTGCTACTAGCTGAACATAGAGCTACTGGTGGCACAGAACTGCTGCAGCCTCACATCTGTCAGGCTGTTTGACTCAGCAACTTTCTACAGTACTAGGGTTTGGCTGACCAGTCTTTGTCCCTTCCATTTTCCTCCTTGCCTTTCTTGAAGAATGACGTGAAACTTGTTTTTCCAATTACTTGGGAAACCCTCTGAATGTTCATGACCTTCAAAGTTATGAGAGGGGCCTCCTGCCTCACCATTGCAAGTAGTATGTTTTCCTCAAACCCTGCAGCTAGATGCAGAGACTTGGGAGGCCTGAAAGGAAACCTTGTCAGTATAGACCAGGTAAAAGAAGGCAGTAGGTGGACTTCTCATTGGCACTACACCACCAAAACCATTCAGGAGCAGGCCCACATTTCAACTGATCTTTCCCCCACTGCACTGAACATGTAAGCGCTTCTAGCCACCCTCCACATGCTAGATTGTGCTCTGCTTCTTTGCAAGCAGAATATGTAAAATAGAATGACAGTCATGCTTTGTACATAACAATAGAAATGTTGGTAATAGAAAAAACCCAAGTACAGTTTTAACTTCAGCTATGCTGGGCTTTGTGTTCTCTTTCTTTTTTAATTCTGCCAACAGATATTCAATTTCTAATGCCAGGAAATGTCTAATGCTAGGGTAATTAAAATGGTCAAGCCAATTATTTTCTTATATGCAAAGAAATAAAGTAGGACGTCACAGAGTTAACTTAGCCAGAGATGAAACAGAGTAAAGTGATGTTGTGGTTCAAAAGAAGAACTGGACCAGTATTTGGAAGATAGGTATTTTAAAAGTTACTAAAAACTCTAATCACTGTAGACTCAGGAAATTCTGTGTGCTGAGAACAGTTAGAGAGAAGCTGTCATGTATGTTTGATCTCTTCTTCTTCTCCTCAGCTTCTATTTAACACTACCACCACTGGGATGCTGAACTGGACAGATCCTGGATGTGAACTAGTGTGCACTTCTTTATGTTGCAGGTCTATATAATTAATCCCTATAATTATATTCAATTGTTTGCCTACCAAGAGTGAGCAACTCTTAGCATCCTCAGAGCACTAACCCAGAAATAGTTCCCCATTCAGTAATTAATTTTCACAGTACTGATTTGTGAACAGAATTACACTCATCCTCCTTTAATCAGCCTGACTGTATAGGACAGAATGGAAAAGATGAGTGAAGGAAAAATATGCCATCTAATTTTGAATTTATGCAAAAATCAGATGTTTAGAGTAAAAATATGCAGAGTTTGGATAATGTTTTCAGATTTTCAGATTCAGAAGATTGCATTTCTAAGAATAAAAATGTGTCAAAAAGATGCTAAACCTATAATAAGTGTTTATAGAAAAATCTGATTGCTTAACAGATTATGTATCAAAGGCTCCTTAAAAGACCTATACTTCTCTCTACATATGTGCTTTATTTGGTATTGTCATCTACTTAACTTCCTGAAATATTTTTGTATTGTTGGTTAATGAAGATGGTCTCATGAAACAAATGCTTTTTTATAAAGGGAAAGCCTTTCAATGTTCAGGGGTTTCTGAATAAAAATGCTAAATAATTCATGAACTATTCAAACTAATGTTTGCAAATATATTAGTAATAAGTTCTGATGTAATATGCTCTTAGATATCTGATTAAGGCAATCTAGAATTCTTTGCAGTGATCTCAGTTTATCATTGGATTATAAGAGCTTTTGCACATTGACTCCTTGAATCTGTTACTTGCAAATTCTAATTTATCTTTGACTATTAAAATAGAAAAGCTGAAGTAAGAGAAGTATGTGTCTCTTAACAGTTTAGAATGACATAAGCACCTCTCTTTACAAAGGAGATTAAGCTGTTGAATTCTAGAGGATTTGTAGGTGAACCTTCTTTAAGAGTAGATAAAGAAAATTAAAGTAATCTATGTGTAAACGAGGAAAATATTCTAAGAACATATGGATATAAAATCCATCCAATATATAGTCTGTACTGAAATGAAATCATGAGAAGTACTTATGTCTTACTGTTTTTCCCTATATCTGTCCTCAGTTCAGGAAACAGTTGTCTGTTTCTTGCTGTTTCTTTCTGTTATAGGGAAGAGACTCATCCTCCAGTCTTTCAGAAAGCTCTGTGTACATTTCTAGGGCTTCAACATGAGCAAAAAAAAAGCAAATACATTCAAAATCGTAACACTTTCATTTGTCTAGGATAGAAAAAGTGTCTTGGGAAATGCAATTGAAAACACCATTTCACAGTTCTGATGTGAATTTGTGTGCTACTTTGCATGCATTCTCACACAATTTTGGGAGTCACAGCAAGAGTGTGCTCTGCTTATTTGCAAGCAGAATATTTAAAATAGATTGACAGTCATGCTTCGTAGGTAACAATGTAAATGTTTGTAATAGAAAAAGCCTGAGTACATGCCTGTGCTTTATCTCACAACGACAAAGATCAGAGCATGCTGATGTATGCATTTAAAATATTCTTTCTTTGTTCCAGGTGCTGATGCTGACTGATTCATTGCAGAGACAAAAAAAAAAATAAGGAAAAGGAACAGCACACTATCCCAAATTCACAGACCTTGGATGTATCGTGTCTGTGCAGTCATAACAGTAAATTTGCAGAAAATAGCACAAATGCTGTCTTACAAGGAATCGGTGGGTGTTTATTATGACTTGAATGAGAATTAAATGCCACTTGCTGTAATCTAATATACCTCAGAAAAAAATACCTCTTAGGAAGTATCTCCATGAGCCAGAGATAAAAGTTATCATTAGATGCAGGCTGTATCAACCTTCAGTTAAAAGAATGGGCTTTCCCAGAAGCAGAGATTACTTTCCCTTCACCTCTTTTCAAAAATCCTTATCATGGTTAGGCTTATATTAAAATAACCAGGGAATCCTTTCTGTAGAATTGAGGATATGCTAAAGAAATAGCAGACTGCAAAATTTCACAGATTTAAGTCCCACAAAGTGTGGTTAAAATCTGTGTTTGACTATTTGAAAACAAACAAACAAAAAAACCCATAAAAACAACCAAAAAAAACCCCCCCAAAAAAACGAAAACCACCCCAATAGCAAGACATTTCCAGCTCAATAATAGCTTTCAAGTGATCAAGACCTATATCTTTATGTTCACATCATTTTGAAACAGAAACAGAGATTGAGTTCCATTATTCACTACAAAAACAACCCCAAACCATGAAAAAAAGGTATGTTGTCTGTACTGGATGAGTCTTGCACTGAACACTGTGCTATAGAATTTAATTTATCTTAGATCAATAGTTTCATTTGAACTTTCTCAAAGACTGCAGTTCTTTTCTCTGTATTTTTGTGTGAACCTGTTTCTAAACTAATTATGTGGGACATTTGGCCACAATCCTAAAATAAGGTCTCTTAGAATCAACCACAGGATCTGGGTGTAGTCTCATGGCTGTTACCTTTCTTGTTCCACAAGCAATCTAATGTGATTCTGATTTATATTTATCTTACAGGGAACTTACTAAAGAAGGGCATGGTAAATGTACGAGAAAAGCCTGCTGTGACTGTACTAACTTATTTGGTTAGTATCTATGAATAAATAAACTGGTGAATAAATAAGCTGGTACCATCTTTTATAGCTATTCTTTTTCTCAGCTGGATGTTAAAAGATTATCTCTTTTCTCAGAACTTTTCCTTTTTATGTGCTCTAGACCTGAATTAACAGGTCATTATTTCATGGGGTTTTTTTTAGGCTGATGTTACAATACAGTAATTGCAAATTTCAAGACCTTTATTTTGGGTGTTTTCAGAGAGAAACAGCCTTGACTGTGATGTGACATTAGTGTCATATTCCTATAAATAAAATTGCAGGGCTATTGCTGATAAATGAAACTATGTGGGTGATGAAGACTTTGAAAGAAGATGTAAAATGGTCATTGTTTATTTTCCATCAAATGTCTTCCAATCTGAGTTTAAAAACTGAGGTTTCAGTAGATACCAATCACTAACACTCCTGCTTAGCTTCCACATTTATCAGTGAAACATGAACTTCATTTAAACAGTTGTAATTTGTCAGGAAATCTTGTACAAAACAAAAATCAGAACAGAATAAGCAAGACAGAGCATAAGAATATTGTGTCTTAAGGGCAATGTGTATGTTAATTAATTTTAACTGCATTTCTAAGTCTTATTATTTGTATTAAGACACCCTGCTCATCAGTGAAACAAAAATAGCAATTATCACTAAAGATTTTTCATTATTATTAATGCCGAGTCAGGGAATCTCCCTTAAAACTGAGTGAAAAAATTGTACAGAATGAAACTAGATTCAATGTAATCCTTGAGCTCAAACTGGGATTGTAAGTAGAGCTAAGTGAAACAGAACCATTCCTATCAAGTATTCCCCTGCAAGCTTCAACTGGACTCAAGATCCAACAGGATTTTATCCCATTATAATTTTAGGTCAATAAACCAGTGGATGTTTATGAAGAAACTAAAAAGTATTGGGGTATCTTGGTTGGTTGTTTGAGGGTTTTTATTTGTTTTGGTTTTTTGGGGGGTTTTTTTTGTTGGTTGGTTGGATGGTTGGTTGGTTGATTGGTTGGTTGCTTTTTGGGGTTTTTTTTATTGTTGTTGTTTTTTGGGGTATTGTTTGTGGGCTGGGGAAATACTGTCTGGGAGAGAGAGATATGAAGAGCAGCTTTAGGACAGTAACATCTCAACCATTGTTACTATTTATCTACCAGTACTGAAAGGCCTATGCATTTTGGATATAAAAGGAAAAAGCTGTAAGTTTTCTTCAGGAATGATAACGAGCTGAGGAATGCTAAAAATTCAGAAGGGAAGATGGAAGTAGGCCAATTAGCTAAAATATGATTATTTTATTCAGCATCCACAAGTTTTCCAATACCTCTTTCTTCCAAGTTTTCTCATGTAGTATTTCCACAGTGAAAGAAATGCATTCACTGAAAGAAATGTTAAACATTGATATTTGTATTGATTTAATGCTTCTTAAAAGTAGTCAATAATAATATCCCCAGCTGGAGTGGACTGGAACAGCAGTTGTGATTGTAGCTCTGTGGTTCTGCTTGGGGTTTTGTAATGGCTTTTACCCATTGATTGATTAAAACAAGTTGATTAAAAGGTTTGATTAAAACAGCACTATTACAAAAAAAGGTAAAAAAGTACAGATATTTCTGGATTTTTAGAAATGGGCTCATTTACGGGTACCAGAGCCTAGGGATGGGTCCTTCAACTCAAAACATTGTGGGCTAGGCAGATAAAAAAAAAAGAAGCAGATATCCTCATTTTTTAATAACATTTTGGATTTGGCTGATGTGAACTACTGAGTAAACCTGTTCACAGCAGTGCATGAAATCATTTTTCACTGAATGTGGACATATATGACACTTGCTGAAGCAGTTTTGGAAAGGAGCCTTAATTCTCTCTGAGTGACAAGTACCTTTTTTTTGGAATTGTGATTGCTTTAATGCATTTGAAACTGTACCCAAATGTACCTTCATGTGAAATAAAGAATTTACATGGTTTTATGTAAAATCATTTTATGCTTTCCAATAAAGATCTATTAATTTTAGCAAGTACAATAAGTAATGACAAATACAAAAATAGTGTGTACAAATTGACAAAAATAATGGTTTGAGGAAGCAAAAATCCTATATTAGGAGTAGACTTGGAACACAGAAAGTGTGTTTTACTCAGTGTGGAAAACTTAGAAATTTCAAAATTTTCTTTTTATGCTCAAGAAGAAAAGACCAAAACAAAATTTTCAACAATTACCAGGAAACTAAAAGACAAGAAATACCAATTCTCTTTTGGTCTTCTGCTTATCATTGGAACAAAATATGCACAAGGATCAAGTTGAGTGAAAGACGTCACACAGATAGTCATGGTTATTGGTTTAGCCTAATAGATATTTATTATTAATTTTATTTATGTTTACCTATGATTTGGGTTTATTAAAACAACTTATTTGACTACTGTCACTAACACTATATCCCAAGAAGTAGGTTGAACCATGCTAGGGTTTTTATGTGTCCTCCTAATTTCTATATATGAAAAGAAGATGAAATTACTTCTTTTTGAGCTGTCAAGAATGCACCAGGTCTTCTCAAAAATGTCATCATCCCGCTGCCTATGTACCCTGGACTATTTAACACTTCAGGGAGGAGAAAGTAATAGAATATTGCATTAATTGTTCTTGCTGTTATTGAACCATGAGGAAGTCTGAAACACCTGAAAAGATATGATTGGTCCCAGTTGGATAATACTGTAGTTTTACTATTAAGAGCTAAGGCAAGGAGCCAAAAAAGACTCGAGTGTTCTGAAATCAGAAGCATCTATAATTGAAATTAGAGAGGAGACAAAAAGCAGGCTAGCAGCCAGAAGCTCCCACAGAATTGCTTCCAGGTCTTGCACAATCACATTATATCTGTTATACAACTTTTATTTAATCTCAGCAGTCTTTCAATGGTGAAACAATCCTGTTGAAAAATAATTAAGGTGAAATGGTGAAATACCGTAAAACCTTTCTTCATTTAAACCTTCTTTTATGGTTTTTTCAGTCTTGCATGGAAGCAAGTATGCATTTATTTACCTGTCAAACTGCAGGAGCTGGTTTGCAATACGAGAGACTTGAATGAGAAGAAGCAATTGCTGAAGGGAAAAGGTCAGTTTCTTTACAGGTATTATCAAGAGAGAGAGAAGCAAGAACAAAGAAAATTAAGGTTATGTCATATAGCAAATAAAACTTCAAAGTGAACATTTTAATATAAGGCTAGCAAAAAAAAAAAAAGGTATATTAAGGTGTATTTAACTTTATTTTATGTGTTATTATTTTTAAGGCACAGCAGTACTTCAGAATTGTGTTTGAGGTACTGGCCTACAACATTTGACCACACTTACAGTACAAGTGTAAAATCAATTTTCTGCACTCCCATTTATCTCGGTACTGATTTTAGCTGGCTCTCTAACAGAATGACACTACTGGAGAGGTTATTTTACTTCAGAGTGGCATTTCAGAAGCCTTAAATGGTCTGAAGAGATGGCATGTGACCTTTAGGAATATTTTTAACACTGCTTTCCTCTGAAGAAGAATTATTTAACCCTGTGTGGTTACATGAACATAAGTCCCTCACTTTTCCCATTGCATCTCAAAATATGTCTGGCATTGACTTGTTTCAGCATAACTGACTCTTGATCTTACTGAATTTTATAACAGAAGCTGAAGATAAAAACTAGGTTGATGGTACTTACCTGCTGCTTTTTGGGGGGAACATTTTGAGAAGATCAATTTGTTTCATTTATAATTGTGCAAGTCACATCTCTGGATTCTCAAACTTTATGATATTTTTATCACTTTTAAAAATATAGTGCTGGTGTCTGCCCAAATGAAATTAAACCAGAGGTCTTGAATTGCAGAGATTGCTGATTAGCTGTAGTTTAAAACAAAAAGGAAGAAATTAGAAATTCTTGCCTATACTGTATCAATCAAAACAATCACCAGTTCTTTAGAATACCTACTCAGACAAATAAGTGGCTCAAAACTAAATTCAGATCATGACAAATATCTTAAAGCACCTGATAACACTAGAGATCAATATCTAATTAACCCTGAGCAATACCCTATTACAAAATTGGCTACTTAGCAAAATATAATGGACAGCAAAACAAAAAGAAATATAAGCAAGTACTGGTTGATTATGACTGAGGGAAATAGAAAGGAAGGAAATATGTCATCATGCACAAAGTTTGTTATTAACTGGGTTAACAATCCACCAGAGTTTTATCTAAAGGAAGTCTTGAAAATTCAAAAGCAATGTAGAACCTACCTGACCACAACCATGTGAGAATTCCTAGGAATTCCTTAAAATACTCTCCCTGTACCTTTTGATACAGAAGATATGAAAAGTCTGTAACAAATAGGATAGCTAAAGTCTTCCTCTTTCCAGTAGTGTAACTGCAGAACTAACAGGTTGTAGTATAAATAGTTCCTAGTTGAATTCTTAAATTTCATAGATGCTTTTATGTGATAGAACACAAAGATATTAAATGTATCATCATTCATTGTTTAGAGGTTTTCTGGTCTAGTCCTCACTTATGTCATACTCACATTGTAGCCTGGCTGAGCAATTCAGACTTCAGATTTTCAGAGAGCTAATATAGGCCCTGAACTAGGACACTCAATTCTGTCTGTAGCAACTGCAAAAGGAGTGCTCCAAGGGCTAACTCAGGAGTTTAACTAAGTTTAAACAGGAATTTAACTTCATTGTGAAGAACTGTTCTCTGGGCTTTCCCCTAGGCACCTAGGGGTGTAAAAAAGGTTTCCTGAGAGGCAGCTGAGTTGCATCCCAGCAGCTATGCCTTACAAATGTCTTTACCTTTTTTGACCAAAGCCTGAACTGAACTAAGACAAAGTGGGTTTCCAGGGTGATACTTTATTTTTAATTTTTTTTCTTACCCTACAGAATGCAAATTTTCATTTTCCTGAAGGAAGAGAAATCTCCAGTCATAAATGTTGCTGAGTTAGTGTCCCATATGCAGGAATTTTCATTAATTGATGTAGTACTTTCAGCTTTACACCTCAAGTTCATAAGATAACTTCTGTAAGTAAAATCTCATTTAGGGAAAATATGTAGCATAAGACTGCCACATTAAAACTGCTCCCATGCTAATGTATTTTTTCAGAATACAGTCAGGACCCACTCTAATGCCGTTAGGCTTCATTTAATTTCCTCTCCTGTTAGAGATATGTCACAGAGCATCACACTGATATTTAGAAAACTAAATGCAAATTTAAACACTTTCATGGATAGTTTTCTCATTTATTCTTGTGTCAACACTACCCTTTTATGCTACAAGCACTCTTCTATCTAATGAAAAAAAAAAATTCTCAGCATATGCTTTTTCAGATGTGGCAATTTCCATAATTTCCTTCCTCTTCTCCATCCAACATTTTTCTTCTCTTCTAAACAACACCATCCTGTGTGAAAGAAAAACATTATTTTCATTTATTGCTTTACCTTAATTGCCTTCAGTCTTGATCTTATAATTTGTGCAATGCCTGCAATTCTTACAATTAATTTTAAATATTTCTTGTATTTCTACAAATTTATACTAAAAAAGCTTTTGGTCTGTGACTTATTTGCCATTGGTATATTACAATTTTACTTTCGGTTATCTAGAAGGAATGTGATCCTATTATGAAGATCTGTGTTCTATCCTACAAGTCCACAACATTTTGGTATGTAATAGACCTTTTAGCAATTAGAGTAATTTCACGATTATAAGCCATACCATTTTGACTAAAATTTTGCTCCCACCCCAGAAATGTGGCTTACACTCAGGAGCGGCTAATATGTGAAAATTTTTCTGAAATTTCCAACCCCGGAAGTGCAGCCGAGTGCCAAGCCGACCACCTGCCAGTAAAACCTGGGATTGCGCGATTGTTACAAATTGGTTACTCTTGTGCGGCAGGTGGAGGCAGACTCTGTGCCAGCAGCGAGGTGGGGGGGATGTGGGAGCGAGGCGGGCTCCGTGCTACCATCCCTGCTGCCCGGGGCAGAAGCAGGGGGCTCCATGCTGCCATCCCCACAGCCCGAGGGGGAAGCTGGGGGCTCCCGCCCCCGCCTGCCGTCACCGCCACAGGAGCAGGCAGGCTCCATCCCCGCCGGCCACCACCGTCGCGGGTGCTGAGGGGCTCCGTCCCCGCCTGCTGCCACCGCCACAGGTGCCGTGGGTGTGAGTAAGCCCAGCGGCGGCAGCAGTGGTCGGCCCCGAGCGGCCCCACCGAGCTGGGCCACTCGGCCCCATCAGCGGCCCCGAGCGGGCCGAGCCCACACAGCCTGAGCTGAGCCAGTAAACTCAGAAATCCCGTGATTCTGTTACTATTTGGCAACTTCATTGCACGTGGGTCCTCGCTGCGAACGACAGAGCGGCTTATGTATGGACAAAGAACGAAATGTTGCCAACACCCGGAGATGCGACTTGTAATCAGTGCAGCTTGTAATCGTGAAATTACTGTACACATTTATATCTCTTTTAAAAGTGGCCTGTAAAACTCAGCTTGGGTCAAGAAATATCTGACATTACACATGGCGACCTAAAAGAAGTTCAAAAAAATTTGATGAGATTGCCCACCTTAAAAATTAGATTTTAATTTATGAATCTTGCTGAATAGTGATTGCAACAGTTTAAAACAAAGCCCAGCAATCACTCTCTATCAGCATAGAAATATGACTGCCCAAGAAAGAGTTTAAAAATTGGTTAACAATATAGTATTTCCTCTTAGGTATTTTCTCCATCACCAAGCACCTGCAATATAGTAACTGCCTGAGCTAGAAGTAACCTGTAGGTTTTTTTTGATCCTCTGTGCACACCTATGCACTTGTACAGTTTCTCTTGAAGCAATATAAAAATATAGTATTTACAACATATTCTGGTAAAGAATTCCCTGACTCCAATATATATGACTCAAATCGCCTCTACTACTGCCACAATATCCAAATTTGCTTTGAATCTGGAATTCAGATCCAAATTACTTGCCAAGCACCCCAAAAGAAGGTTCCTGTTTTGCCTATTAGCAGGACATGCAGGCCCTTACATACCCTAGCACTGGCCTTCTTGCCATTATGGTCACTATCTCAGCAGTTCTATGTTCCCTTCATTCAAGTATTTTAAGTTTTGCAAAGTTAGAGGTAACATGGTCATGGTACCTTCTTCTTCGTTAATTCAAATAATACATCAGAACTGGGCAATATTTACCAGGAACAAGTTACATGTTAGATTTCTGATCTGCCAAATTTTTAAACTCAAGATGTCTGTTCTTTAAGTTTGTAGAAGCCATAAATAGAAAACTATTTTTAATAGCAAAATACTTCTTTGTAAGTATTGGAGAATGTGGCAATAGATATTTTACACTGGCCTTGGAACTTGGTGACTCAGATTTTTTAAATGGTGGACCAAAATGCTGATTCAACACACTTAGCCAAACATACCTAAAGCTAAATTAACCTAAACCCTGACCCAAAACCTAGACTCTCAACTCCTTAGTTAACTATCAAGCTCTCCCCTAGTCTAACTTAGGCACTCCACGTTTTCTTTAATACCCTGCTGGAGAATTATGTATCTATCTCCAAACTCACTCCATTGCTATCCAGAGTTTAGACATCCCTCCCACAAAACAAGAATAACAGGAAATTAATCAATAATAATAATTTAAAAATCAGCTATACTAATGAAAAGATGGCAAACTCTGTGTATATCTAATCTATTTTAAAAAATGCAGATCTAGATATATTTGTCTAAGTTACTCTACACACCTGAAAAAGCTCTTCCAGAATTAATGCTAGCTTTGTTTGATGGTAGAAATATAGCTATTGGGCTTTTTTTTTTTTTTTTGCATTAGACACATAGGTAAATTGTATGAAACAATTTGCAGCTGTTGATAAAAGTCATTAGCATTTCTCATTGCCTCTGCTTCTTCCATGTATTGTAGTCACAAGTTATCAAGCACAAATAATTCTGAAAACATTGGATAACTGAACTGACCTGAATAATGGCCAAGTGAATAGTGTGAACTGAATAATTGTTCAATTTGGCATGTATTTCTATTTGGACTCCTCAATCAATAAAATATCTATGATTTAAAAAAAAAAAAGGAAATAAAGAAAAGAAAAAAGAAAATAAGGAAAGAAAAAAGAAAAAACCATCTATCTCATAGCTCATAGGTAATGAAAATTGAAGTCCTACTAGGCATGTCTAGAGCTGCATTATCAGGGTCACCAAGAAAACTATTTTACTTGTGCAATAATCTTGAAACATTTTATTTGACACCTTTTAGCAGTTCTTTATTTTTCAAATAAAACAAACAAACAGAAAGACCCTTAATGTTTCCACTCAGAAAAATATGACATTGTCAGGAGATATGGACTTACCTTAACAATTTTCTTAAGTTGTCCCATGTATTCGATTGGGTTTCCTTTAATGTAAAAATCAAAATGTTAATTTCCACAGTTGGTGAGGAAAGAAAGAGAGGTTCTTCAAAAGACAGTTCAGAGAAATTATCTTGGGACAGATTCAGTTCCTTGTGAGGATGCCTATCTCTATTGAATCATGGAATCATTAAGGCTGGAAAGGACCACTGAGTACAGCCTTTGACCAAACCACTACTATCATCAAGTAAACAATAGCACTAAGTGCCACATCCAGTTGTTTCTTGACCACTTGGAGGAATGGTAGCTCCACCACTTTCCTGGGCAGTCCATTCCAATGCTTGATAACCCTTTCAGAGAAGAAATTAGTTTTGAATTGACTAGGATTGATTATAGAGGAAGCCTGAAAAGCTGGCTTAAATTAAATGTCCAGTTTGGCAAATTTTAGCAGTAGGAGATGTGAGTCCCAGTCCAGGTACAGGTATGGGACTGAGGGTCCTCATTTTACATCCTGTCCCATTAGCCCTTTGCTCCACCAGGAATTATGGTGACATTATATTGGTACTGATCAGAATGAGTTAGGAGATCAGAATTCGAGCTGAAGTGTTTAAAACTTGTTGCAGAGAAATCCTTGGGAAAACTCTAGTTTTGTACAGGTCGGTAACAATTCTTGCCTGATAGTTCCAAGAGGCAATGCAGAGTTATGCTGTCCATAACCCTACCCTGTGTCTAAGCAGTGCATTTCAGCCCCTGGGTAGTAACAATAGCAGATGCTTATTATATTTAATTATTAACCATCAGCTCTTTGAACTTATCACCTTAGTCTCTCAGCACCTGCATGATGGATGGCAAAATTCCCATAATTTCAACTTCCATCAGTCAGTAAGTAAAAGGTGAGCATCTGCTAGTGCTCACCAACCCCTCAGGATATACTCGGCTATCATTATGATTGCTCCTAATGGTGTTTTACACAAAATAAGTTAGGGTGAAAAAGGCATGCTAGGTTATTTTACACATATACAATGTCAAAGTATTTATTGCCCTACATATGGTAAATTTTTAATATAAATAGATAAGACCAGTAGTACATTTATTCTTAAATTTAATATTTATGCTGTGACATAAATTTATATGATCTTTTAAATGCTTCTCTATTTTAGAACTGAAGTTTTAGTTAAAGAAAGAAAAGAAAAGTCAAGAAGCAGTGGGGAAGCTGTACTTTATCAGCCATTGGTTTTTTTGCACTTAAAGATATGTCCACACCACAGAGTGAAGAAATCACCTTTGAAACTGTGAACAAACAAGGTAAGTTCTTATTATGTCACTAAGAAAGCTGGTGGATTCTGCTCAGAGGACTCTGACTGAATTGCAGAAACTACAAGCATGTATATGTTGCCTTCAGGACTCAGGTTGCTAATACACCTCTATTGTCATCTAATGCATATACTCTGCATCAGTGCATCCCCTTAGGTCTCAATATCTGCACCTTTCCCCACTTTGCCACAAGGAGGAGTTGGGAAGGTGCTTACAGCAGCAGTCATAGTCTCTTCCAGCCATTCCCTTCCATGGAGCTGAGTCACAGGGGAAATTTGACTATTATGTGCAATGCATTAGCAATTTTATAATTTTAAATCTGATTTTCTCTCAAAGTATTTTCATAAAATAGTCCAGAATAATGAAGTAGTTTGCATCAGAATCCTCTGGGAAACTTTCAAGGCAACTACTGCCACACAGTCTCCCAAGGCTACATCCCTAAAGAGATCTCATTGCCGAGAGAATAGCATATTCCCCTTGCCTCATATGTGAAAATTATCTAGAAAGTTACATTACTGATGTCTTGTAGGACTCAGTAATGGAGCTTGGAATTCATGTGAGACCAACGCTAAATATTGATGCAGTAGCACACCAATAAACAAAAAGTGTTCCAAACATCTGGTAAGTTGTGAGTAACCCCTCCCATTCATGCCTGGTAAAATTGGAATAAAATGGCCACGTAAAATTTGAGCAATAACCTTTGAATATTGCACATAGGTCATGGCTGGGTATGGAACAGAACTGTAATTTATTCCTGGTGCACAGCTGGCATACAGGCAGGGGAGCAAAGGCACACACATATTACAGATCAAAGCTGACGGCAAATTTTGGTAAGACAAAAGTGCAGTATAATGAAAGCAATTTCCCAGACATAGTCCTTTGGTAGTAGGCATATAAATCATGAAATCTCTATGGTTGCCCACCAGACATGAAGTTATATACAACTTGTGTTGAAATGCATTATTGTTGAAGAACAGACTTTATATTTTTAAATGCTTTCATAAGTATATTGTTAAATGCCTGGATGTGTATGGAAAACACAATTTTTAGATTCATAAGCATATGAAAAAAGTATTTTTCCAATTTATTAATTGGTAGTTATTGTAAGTGATACAACTGTTTATGACTTCTTATACCCACTATAAACAACAAAAAAATTACAAATTCACAAACTGAGGAGACAGCATAACTGTTTTTTGAAGTGCTAAGAAGAAACAGTTAAAAGTTCCGACTGTGGTAAGGACCTTCTTCAAAGAGGCAAAAGAAAATCTCAGTATATACAAGACTCCTACCTTCCCTGTTTTTTGAGGCCAGTCTCCTCCTCCAATTTCAATAAGAGCTACATGAGTCTCTGGTGGAGTTCCCCCCTCCTATTTAAGGATGCCTCAGCAAGACAGGGAGCCTTTTGCAGAACAGTCTCCCTGAGGGATCCCTGGCTGTGAAATTTCTGGTCTGTGTCTTGATAATTGCAAATTTCTTCATCTTTAGCAGGTTTTTTTCAACAGTCACTGAAAGAGGAAAAGAGGATGTTTCAAAACCTTTGTTGACATTTTAGAAGGTTCTAACTAGTTACAGCTTAATTAAATTGACAACAATGTTTAAGTTATAATATGGTTTTTCAGAAGTAATTTGAGGGTAATTTTCATTGTTTGTATGAATGTCTCAGGCAAGACAGGCAATTAAAATAGAGATTGTACCACAACAGTAAAATTGCATATCAGAGAACTTCTGAATATGTGATAGGGTTCATTTTATCAGATATATCTTCTGAAACTCTATAAATGGTGTTAATTTACTCTCCTTGGTTACCTCACATTTCACCCAAGTATGAAAATGCCCCATCAGAGTATTACATGCTGCAAAACCCCTGACAAATACCTGTCTTATATGATAAAGGCATCCAAATCTTAATTAATTTTATTTAAAACAAGAGAAGGGATACAGAGATTTTTCTCGAATTCACTATGCTATTTGTTAACATAAAAATCAAAAATATTTTTGTCATCTACAGCATTTCAGTCACTCTTTGTCTTTCTTCTTGCAAAAGAAGCTAAGTGCAAATGTTGGTTTTTGTGTTCTATGATGTGGTTCATGCATTTTAGAACCCCAAATCGGGGAGTTTTTAGAATATGCTAATTTTAAAAATTTATTTTCCCTGTGTTGCTTAGCTCTCTGAAGATCCCCAAGCAACCCAACTGTAATCTTCTGATTGAATGACAGTGCATCTAAATTTTTCCAGAGTACTATTTTATGCTGGTATATATTTCACACTAACCAAGGGTATATAGATAGATTTGCAGTTCAAAATTTAATGGATTTTTTTTCAGGGTCTGTCTGCATGACTTAGAATGATCATTTTTTTTCCAGCAGTTTTTCGACTCATCTTTCCCAGCTACTGCTGAGTCAGAGAGTTCAGACTGTTTAATTGAAAATGGAGTGACAAGTCTTTACAGCCAGATCAAAAACCAAAAAGGGTCAATGGAAAGACATCCTTTGACTTAATTTAGAAAACCATTCCAAAAGCTTTATGTATATTCAAAGCGTATTTATTAACATAATTTAAAACTCCCTCACAAATCCTGCTATCACACAATCTTAGTTAATCATAGACATGTAGAGCTTTAGCCTGTTTTGTCTAATTATTCTTATTTTCCCTTCGTTTTGCTGACCTTATTTTTAGAAAAACAATTATTTCATGTTAAGAAACATTTGCTTTTACAGAAAACTGAAATCTTTCTGATTTATTTAGAGTGCCAACAAAGTAGCAGCACACGAGTGCTGAGGGCTCACACAAGAATTTAAATGAGGTCCTTCCTCAGTCAACTGCTGTTGTGTTTGCCCTTTTTCAAAGTCAACAACCTGGGAGCATCACTGCCCCTACACTGCCAGCCCATGTAGTAGGTCACCACCGAACTGCAGAATGCCCTGGGTGGTCTCTGTGTGCACTGCCAAGCCCTCACTGCCATCTACTCAAGACACTTGGGCATTAGGCCCTTGAGAAGAGTCAAAATTAGGCAGTCTGAAAGACCTACCACCCTGCTGCAGTGAGCAGAGACATTGTTCAGTATCCTTCTGATATTGTGATAAAGGGATAAAGGATTCAAATGAGACCATGGAAAGGATACAGAAAGACTCTTATGTTTGTAAAAAACAAAAACTGAGAAATGTTGCAATTGGAGGAAAGAGAAGCCAGATTTTCCTTCATTTACAAGAAAAACCTTCTCCATACAGATTATCTTGACTTCACCATCTGAGAACTGACAGAAAGTGGAAGTGTTATAGTCCTATTTTCAAACAGTAGAGCTAGATGACTATGTAACTAAATAAATAGATGTCCTACTTCGGAGGACAGGTGTCTGCTGAGAAAGGCAGGAGCGTCTCTTTGAAATGGAGAATGTAAACCCCCTCCCTCCAAATTATTATCATTTTGAAATCAAGGGGCTCTCAGGCAAAGATATGGGAATTAGGAATAACAGTTCTTTACTAGGGAAATTAAAATAGAAATACAATACTACAAAGAAACAAACTCCAAACCCTGACAAAGTCAGAGTACAACCTGACACCCCGTCAGGCAGGGTGTTGGTAGCAGTCCCATTAAATGGTGGCTGCATCCTCCTGCAGTGACAGATGTGGCTCAGTTGGAGCAGTGCTCCTGCAGAAGGTGCAGTTTCCCTCTGGAGGTCCAGTGGTGATGTAGAGAAATCCAGTTTTCCACTGGAGTCCAGTGGAGAAAGGGGCTCCCTTAGTATCCCAAAACCTCTGGTTTTATCTTGGTAAGAAATGTTGGGCTCTTCCCCCTGGCTGGAGCAACTTCCAATGGGATGCAGTAATTTTATCAGTCACACAGTGGGACTCAATGGGCCATTAGCAGAAAATGACTGGCTGGAGGAAGGATGGGTTGTGAAAAGATAAAGAACAATGCCCTGCCTGGTTTCAATGGATGGCCCATTAGCAGAATATCTGCTGTTGAGATAAGGATCACTGTCCCCACCCTCAACAGATGGTGATAGAATAGATACCTTTTATCACACCCTGTATTGTAACCCAAGACAATAGATCAACTGTCATTAACAATATTAGCTGCTATTTTTTGAGTTGTGGCACTTGTATTGTAGAAATATAGGTGTGGCCACTCTGGTCAACATTGTAGATATGCTTTCCTGTGCATAAGCTTTGCAGTGTATATCAAATTCTTATCTGCTGTCTGTTCCCTTATGAAATAATATAAAAAAGAGAAAAGGTGAAAAGAGGAGAAATTGTATTTTTGTGTACTGTCTATATACAGTAGAGCATTGCCTTGATTCTTCTATGGGTTCTTCTAATGCAAAATCCTGAGGCATCTCAGCAGCTAGAATGAAAAAAGCATGTTTTCCTGGGTTTATTTATGAGTACTACAGGACTTCACTAATTTGTACCTATGCAAGGGAAGACATAGGAAATGACAGAGTAAATGAACACTTTGAAGACCAGAATTTTATTAATTCATATTCTAATTGTCATTTGTTTCCATTTATTTGCAGCAATACATCACTATACTGTTGCTGCTATTTATCTTGATACTGCTGCCACCTTAGAAATAGCAGTTTTGAATAAAACCCCAAACCTAAAATATTATTCTCATTAAAGGGATTTATTGGTGCCTAGAAATAGATAAAGATTAATAAGTGAAGGAATACTTTCTAGAGTATAGGTCACTTTTGCAAAGTCATTAGGAAAATGAATGTTCAAAAGTGTGTTGTCCAGATGTCAAACACCCTAATAAATGCTTTGGAGAATGGCATGTAAAGTGGTGTTGTAATAATGATATTGAGTCTCAATCTCTGTTTCTAAACCTTTACTGAGATATAAGAAAGTGATGGGTAATGTTTTAGGCTGGAAGTGTGCTTCTCCAAAACACTATTTATTTTAAGCAGTATCTGCTCTCATATATATATGCTCCCAATCAGTGAAATATTATAATGGTTCCCACTTCAACCAACAGCTAGCCCATCCAGTCGACAATATTTGAAGTTTTTCACAAATTATTCAGGCACTGAATCCTTTTGCTGAATTATTATAGACTTTGCACCCAAATTTGTACCCTAGTCCCTTTTATATGAAGCAGAAAGAGTTAAACATAGTGCCAATTCCCAAAACTGCTCTGAGTGACGTAAACAATATAAGCATAAGCTCATCTCAGCTTTTAGAGTGAGTTCAGATAACTGTACAATCCATATCCAGCAAATTTAAGAGACCTGTTCTTCCCTGCTGTATTAGCACAAGTTGCCACCTTTGTTCCCTGCAGTTAAAGCTGACATGCACCCCAATCATTTGGAGGGGTTTAGAAAGTGGTGAATATTTGACATTTTTACTGCTTGTATGGGCACAGCTGCCTCTGTCCATTTGAGGGCAAAAATCTGTTTAACATTTCACCTGAAGTGGCTACCTGAAGGCACCCTTTAAGGTATAGAAGTCCAGAAAAATTCTTTCAATATAACTTTCTAGCTCACCTAAAATAAATGTAATTTAGGCTGGTCTTTATGCTTGAATATTATACATATTTTATGCATTCTATTTAGTCATGTCTGAAGGCTATCAAAAGCTAAAAAAATCTTTCAGCAAAGCATTTTATTCAACACATGCTACACTTCTTTCCCATACTCCCATAAACCAGAGAGCCTGGACAACATCACTCTGCAAAAAGATTTAGCAGGCCTTGGAAATTATTTTCCCTTTTTTATTTTTTTTAGTCAGCTCAAATGAAAGTAAATTCTGTAAAGACTGAGTACTTCATGGGTTTAATAACGAAAAATAGAAATATCATCTCAAGGAAAAATATCATTTTTCATATCATATTAGTTTTAGTTTGAAATCGGTCCAAGTTAATATTTACAACTTCAAAGTGAGCTTCAAAAGATTTGAAGTTCCAGAAATCAGATTGATTTTCGAAACTGTTACAGTCAGAAATCAAGAGTTTGCTTGACTGAAGAAGGCATAAATTAAGCCCACATTTCTGAAATGCTAGCAAGTACTCTAAATGCTGTCTTGTATGGAGACTTTCTGTCTATATTTTTATCTTCTTTCAGATACTCCCAAAGACACTACAACACTTAAAGACCAAATGCCTAGGCCTGGGCCATCTTTCATTCTCTACATTTATTTTTAAAATTCAACTGTAAAATTTAAAGTCAAAAGGAAAATGAGATAATTTAGTCAACTGTAGGGAATCAGAGGTCATTGGATATATAAAATTTGTTCTTACATTGATTGAAATAATTTTCATTTGGCTAAAATCTAACTCCTGTCTAAAAGGTATCTTCCAATAAATGTACATTGAGTCTGAACTGAAGGACATCTTGTCATGGTTTAACCCCAGAGGGCAGCTCAGCTCCACACAGCCACTCATTCACTCCCTCACAGTGGGATGGGGGAGAAAGTCACAAGCAAAACTGGGAAAACTCATGGCCTGAAATACAGAGAGTTTAACAGTAAAGCAGAGACTTTAAAGAACATGCACAAGCAAGGCAGAACAAGAAGTTAATTCACCACTTCCTATGGGCAGGCAGGAGTTCAGCCATCTCGAGGAGACAAGGGTGCCTTTATGTGTAGTAGTTAGCTGGGGAGATAAACACCATCACTGCAAATGTCCTCCCCTTCCTTCTTCTTCCCTACAGTTTAGATGCTGAATATGACCCATATGGTATGGAATGTCCCCTTGGTCTCTTGGGGTCAGGTGTCTGATCTTCCAACTCCTTGTGCACCCCCAGACTCCTTGGTGAGATGGGGTGAGGACACAGATGGTTAGTGTAGTGAAGGAAAGTGACAAAGCCTTTGCAGGACTAGTTGTGTGTCCTCACAGATGGAAGCAAGTATCAGTGATGGAAGAAAAGGTCTAGAGACAAGAAGCAACATTTCTCTTTTTTTATTAGCTTCCTGCACATGCATACTTTCCTCTGAGTCTCCAGGAGAGAACTTCCCAAGGAACAAGATTCCTCTTGAGTTTTGAATTTTTCAAATGAGACCTAGAGAAACTTCTCTTTCCTTATTCATCAGAGGATGGCATCTTTTTCTTCCTGAATCTAACATGTCTCTTACTTGAGTTCTCAAGTTGAAATTTTCTGAATTCCAAAACCAAATCAAGTGCTAAATTGTGGGTCACACCTTTTACAGCAAAAAAAAAATATTCTACCAGAGTTCAGACGTCCAACAGGACATTTCCACAAAAAGCTTGCAGTTCAATCACATGCACAATATTTTCTTTCCATCTGTGAGCAGCTGAAATCTAGTCCAAGCCTGTTCCATTATGTCCATTACAGCAGGGAACCTTTGTTTTCCTTCTTAACTGGAAATCACACAGTAATGATGGTTAAATTCAGTGTAAACATCTTCTCTTAGGAACAATCAATATTTTCAATGCATTTCACTACTTGTAGGACTATGAGAAAGTAATTCTAATAGAATTAGAATTTTCTATAGAAAACATCTATAAATATCCTATTGTTTTTGATTTGCTGTGTTTTTTAGCAAAAAGAAGGGATGTTTACCTCATGTAACAGATGCTCAGGATAAGTTTAACCGTTCAGGATTTCTGCTCATGAACATTGGTGTTTGTTCAAGATAAGAGTTCAAGAACCACCACATACTTCTGAATAAATATTTGTCTAGACCTCTTTTATGAAATCTGTGTAAATACTGGTCAAATTTATTAAATTTGAAAATTGCAGATCACTGGAGAAAGTCCTGCTTAAAATGCAAAAGTACTAAAATACTTTAAAATAGTCAAAACTTGATGTCTTCATGACATTATATAAAATTACATCTGGATAATATTTTATAGCAGCTGTATTGCAATATACTCTGCATGCATAACTTAGTACTATAATATGACATACAACACGTAGGTACACTACCATCCTAAATTATTCTTGACATTCACTACTGTTATTCAGTCTCTCCCTGCCACATCTATCCTGGCTTTGACAGGTTCTACTTTGATGTTAGGAAAAGCTTAGAGATTGGTAGGACACAGAAAATTCAGAACATCACCAGATTGTCTAACCTTAGGCCATGTCAGCATGGAGCACAGGGTGAAATATGTATAATATAGAGCACAAAAACCTGCACATATCCTCCCTGAATTTAGAAAACTTAACACACTTAAAACAATTCAGCTATAAGATCTTGCATGTCTGTGACTGTTCAAGGGCTTCTCATGTGAATGTTCCACATATGCTGCCCCAGTCTGATACTACAGGAGGCAGGAATATTAAAGTGCTTGTATTTAAATTTAGTTATGCAGACCTTTTCAATTACTCTGCATTGGGACTAGGAAACAATTACAGTTTCATTTAGTGAATTTCCTCCTTAGCAGGCATTATAATGGAGGATGGAAAGCTCAATGTATTTTAACACACAGCCTGTAGTTTCAAGTTTTCTGACAGCTAGTCTTCGCATTTTAGTGACGCTGACCGGAGTTAAATATAAACTTCAGTGGCAATATCAGAGAGCTCCAGAGATGATTTGACACTTGCTAAGCCTTTTGTACAACAAGAAAAACATTTTATGTAATAATAAAAACGATTTTATGAAAACACTGTGCTATATCAAACAATGGCTCTATTTCAGCAGTTCCATTAGCAACAAGGGGGTTAATCAATGTCATTTTGAACACCCAATAGCTGTTTAAGAAAGACTGCCAGGTTGGAAAAGTCAGTAACATATTTGAACCAGAAGTACTGGGACAAGGCCTCTTTTTCTGAATCCCCCTTAGACAGCAGAGGAAAGTTCTTGGTCTGCTCTAAACTCCAAACCCTGGGAACAATTCCTCCTAGTATTGCTTCCCTACTGATGACCTCTATTGAGGTCACTGCCTTCTGCACCAGCTGAGGTAATTTTTGAGTGTTGGAATTAAAGACACAAATTTATCTATACAACTATAATATTTTTTCAAAGAGTGTTTATTTTACTGATGCAATGAACACAAAAAAGGGTAAAAAATATGCTACCAGATTAGAAAGAACATCAAGTCCCATTATTCAGCGTGTGAGAGTTTACAGAGGACCCAAAATGTCTTTCCAGACTCCTTTCATTGAAAATGTTTCAACCCCCCATAAAACACTAATTTCTGTAGTTTTGTCTCCCATTACCTAGGTTCCCACCTTTGATGCAATCTTTTATGCCTTATAAAAGTTATAAGTACCTTGGGACACAAATAAGTCAGTTTAATTTGTCTATATAGAACCATTCTTTCCTAAGGTATTGAATGAATAATATCTGGTAATTTATAACGAAGATATTTGCAAGTCAGAGGTTTTGACAGCAAGCCAGTGAATTGAAAAGCAAGCAAAGTTAAAGAAACATTTTAAACAGGGTGGTCTTAGTGACCAAGATACATTTTTTAATTATAAATACTTGGTATGAGAACTCTGTCCCTTGGCTAAGTACTTGTTCCAAAGATGGGTAAGCTGGCTGCACCATCTGAGCATACATGGAACTTTCTGCATGCACTGTAGAGCCCAATGAGGCTAACTAACCCAGCAAGTGCATCCCTCAGAGAAATATCTAAAACTGTGTCACATTTGAGCTCCAGAACTGGAAACAAACCAGGAACAACAAGAGAATGGTTACAAATATTTTTGCTTACCTTTACTAGGAGAAATTGTAGGATCAGAGAGTGGTCTGGGTTAGAAGGGATTTTAAAGATGATCTTGTTCCAAGCCCTCTGTCTGGGCAGAAATGCTTTCCACTAGACCCAGTTCCTCAGAGATCCATCCAATGTGGTCTTGAACACTTTCTGGGATGAGGCATCCAAAATTTCCCTGCTCAACTTGTTCCAGTGCCTCCCCACACTTGCAGTAAAGAGGTTTTTTTTCTAATATCTAATCTAAATTTATTTTCAGTCTAAAAACATTCCCCCTTGTTCTGTCACTACATGTGCTGGTAAATGGTCTCTCTCCATCTTTCTCATAGGTTCCCTTCAGGGTACTGGAGAGCTGTGATTAGGTCACCCTGAAGCCTTTCCCAGGCTAAACAATCCCAGTTCTCTCAGCCTTTCCTGACAGGAGGCGGGCTCTATCCCTCTGATTAACTTGGTGGCCTGCTCTGGACTCAGTCTGACAGCTCCATGTCCATCCTATGCTGGAACCCCAGAGCTGGATGCAGGTCTGCAGGTGGGGTCTCACCAGAGCAGAGCAGAGCAGAGCAGAGCAGAGCAGAGCAGAGCAGAGCAGAGCAGAGGGGGCAGAATCCTTTCCCTGACCCTACTGACCACTCTGCTTTGGCTGCAGCCCAGGACATGTTTGGCTTTCTGGGATGAGTACACATTGCTGGGTCATGTCCAGCCTCTCCTTCACCATCACCCCCAAGTCCTTCTTGGCAGGGCTGGTCTCTATCTGTTCATCTCCCAGCCTGTAATGCTTAGTTTATGTGGTGCGTATTAAACGCTCCTTGAGCACTTATTTATCAAACCAATGTTGCAAACAATCTGCTAAAATACATTTGCTCAGAAGCATATCAGATTTTCTTCCTATTGTTGTGCCTATATTTAAACAGACAACTTCTGTTTTAAAGCATAACAAGACAAAGTTCTGGATTTTCCATTGAAAGAGCACCAGATTTGTTGTGGAGGTCCTGTGTACAGCTCATGCTCAAAAACTCCAATGTATCCAGAAAGCATGTCCCGCAGAACTGATGAACCATGTGAAGGGGTCATTTGTCCTGGATTTTTGGACACCAAATAGCCTAGTCAGACCCATAAATTTTGATTTTAAGTACTTTAGGGCAAAAATCTGTCATTTTAATTTGTTGAGAAACCACCATTCTTTCCTAAGGCAAGGTGTGAATAATACATGACAATTTAAAAGGGAGCTGTTTGCTACTGTTACAGCTCCTGCAAAACCTCTAGATTCTCAGACAAATGGCCAAAGTGTTCTTAATGCACTCAGGCTATATTTTTAGGTGCAAGAAGACGATATATACTTTAAAATCAGAACTTAGCGCAAGCTACATATTCAGTGTCACCAACTGAAAATTCAGTCTCAGGTTACTGGCTACTCTATTTAAAGTTATGACATGAATTGGCAAAGAGTTGCAATTTTCTCTTTAATTTCTTATAAAGTGCCTAAATTCTACTGAAAGCAAACTGTTATATATTTGAGTGTTTCCATAATTAATCTTCCTAATTACAAAGCAAACCCTGAAAAAACAACTTAAAAAAACTCAAAGAAACTAAAAGGACTGAGAAAAAACAAAGACAAAAACACCCCAAAAAATAGCAGCAGCAGCAAAAACAAAAATCCTCAACTATGAAAACAAGCAGTATATTAAGTTAATAAATTAAAAACTAAAATAGTATACTGGTTTCTTAAATGTCTTCAATTTCCATACTTATTGAGAAACTGTTATGTTATTATGTGAAGGTATGTTGCCAAACCAAGGCATTAATGTAGCATGATGTAGAAATTTTCATAATGCACCAATGATAATGCTGTAGATATTGGTAAAAACAGTTTACTAGAACAAGATGTATCTATGAGTCTTTATCATCAGTTCTTCTGGAACACTGCTGGTTTTTAAAAATGAGCTATTAATTATTATTGTTGTTATTACAATGATGATGATTATGATGTTAATGATTAATCATTATTAATAATATGGATGTAATGTGGAATTGCAGAATAAGGAGCACTGCATATTGGAATATACATAAAAAATAGATTCAAACCGACCCCAGAGTCAATGGAAAGAAATCATCACCGTTAACATCATTCCCATTCTGGCAAAGAGGAGGAAGAACCCTAGCAATTAACCTAGTTCTCCTGGTGAAGAGTTATAAGTACTGATTGCTCATCATGAAACTTTCTTTTCTATTTCTTAAGGAGCACAGGAAGAGCAACATCAGAGTAAAAACAGTTGTTGGGAAGGTTTTTTTCATTAGTTTTACCTGAATTGTTATATTAATTACCATATAAATGGGGCAATCCAGATTGTGTATGCTAATACCATTGCACTTAGAATAAGAATAAAATTTTGACTAACCACTAAAGCTTTAAGTTATGGCTTCATATAGGCAGTGCTTTTCTTTAACCCAAATAAATTGCACATGTGTCTGTATTCACTGTTAAACATGGATGTGCCAATATCCACAACACCTCTGTTAATGAACAGTACCTGATTCCATTATAAACACCATAAAGTCTTGGATGCTTTGTGTAATTCTTGGGGTTCTTCACAATATTCTGAGATCTGAAAGTATCAGATTTCTGTGGAACACTTTAGTATAATGAGGATCCATTTAATGAAGATACTTCTTCATTTACCTTTCTTTTAGAAGTGGACTGGCAGACATCCATTTTCTGCATGTTCCAATCCAACCCTTTGTAAACCTTCCACTGAATCTCTAAAAGATAATAAACCTATTGTTCAGACAAATCAAAAGAAAAAGTGGTGCTTTAATTACTTCACACTGTACTCCAGAAGCTCCAAAGCACAGAGTTTTTAGAGAAAAAGTCACCTCTTCCATCTCCATTGTTAAAAAGCAGTATCTCCAGTTACACCTTCATGCAGTCTCTACCCATGCCCTGGTTTCAGTGGGGATAGAGCTCATTTTCTTTCTAGCAACTGGTACACTGCTGTGTTTTGTGGGTTTTGTTGTTGCTAGGTCAAGGACTTCTCAGTTTTCCACACGCTGCCCAAAGCAGGTGCACAAGAAGCTGAGAGGAAGCACTCCCTGTACAGGTGACCCAAACTGGCCAAAAGGGTATTCCATACCAAAAATCATCATGTCCATCATATTAACTGGGGGCAGCTGGCTGTGAGAGACTGATTGCTGCTGAGGAACAGACTGGGCATTGTGGACACTGCTAAAGGTCCAGGGAAAAATCCACTTTGGATTTTCCCAGGTTGGAAAATTTTTACAAAACTGAACAAGAAGGAAAAAATATTCCATAACATAAATTAAAAACCTGTTGTTAATCACAAAGCCATACATGTACTACGTGATGTTTTACAAAAAACATGTTTTAAGAAAAATATTACCTTCTTAAACCAACAAACCTTTTCTATTCTGTATTACAAAAGCTATCCTATATAAGTACAGTGACCTTTCAATAAACCACTTCCTGTTACTACCTTAAAAAAGTCATGTATGTGCCTTATTGTATTCACCATTCCTAGTCTAACGGCAACAGGGCATCGGTCAACAAGTGGCAAAGAAATGCATTTTGCATCAATTGTCTTTCTTGGCCTATATTTTTGTCTCTCTTCTTGTTGTCTTAGTTTTTATTATACTTATTTTTATTATTATAGTTTACTTTATTTGAATTATTAGACTGCTCTTATCACAGTCCACAGGTCTGGGGTTTTTTTAACCTAATTCTCCTCCACATCTCACAGAGGTGGGCAATGAGCGAGTGCCTGCATAGTACTTAGTTGCCAGCTGGTGTTAAGCCACTACAACCAAGAACACTTGGAATAGCAGTGATCTGAAACAAGCGGGTTGTAAGAAGATTGAAGAGGTTTGAAAAGCAAGTCTACTTTTAGGCAAGATGTTAAGTTTGGAAAGGATATAGAAATTGTGGGTTACTATTCTGCCTTTGTACTCTTTTATACAAGACAGCACATATGAAAGGGGTTTTTTGAAGCTGCAGTTGACAGCAGCAGGAAAAGAGGAGCAAGATAGAATGTACCAGCCTGTTAAATAAAGCTCAAATCACCCTGGCTGGGTTAAACAATGGAGCCTCTGAACTGGACCAAAAAACACTTGCAAGAGATGGCACACAGTCCTGCCCAGCACCACAACTCACTCTCACAGCTAGCAAAACAGGAAAAGATAAAGCAATGTGGAAAATAAACCTGCACAAGTTGGATAACACCAGCAGGCTGAGAACCAAGTTAGCAGACTGTTACCAAAGTCACTGTCAAGAGAGTGCTTTAACATCATTCCTCATGATGCATTTCTGAGATGTTTTACCAAACTCCTCTCTTAATAATGATTTCCTTGCTTCTTGTGAATATTCAAAAATTATAACTGGACAAATAAGGCAAATATCTAAGGAAGATGTTTGGTATTTCTGGGCAGAGACTTGAGGATTTTTAGTTGTTCACCAAACATAAATTTTGCTAATAGCAAATGGGTTAGAGTTTGAGGGGATTTCATCACGCTGATACAGAAGGTTATATTTCAATTTCATGTAGCAGTGTGTTAACATTCTTATTGAAATTCTGTATTTTCACATATATATATACACCTAGATGGAAAGTTCTGCTTTTTTAGTCTGATTTTCTACACCCAAAGGCAAATATTTTAAATTTATTTTTATTTTTGGCAAATGTGAGCAAAATCAGCTCATTTTCTTTACCTATGCAAGGATTAAAAAATGCTCAACATAAAGGAGTTATGTGCTCAATGCATGCAGGAAGCATCTGAACTTTAAAAGCTGAAACTTAACAGGTTGATACAGAGGATTAGTCTCCAGGCCGATATGCAAAAATCAAATATTCACACAGTGAGAGTAAAAATGTAATAAAATCAATTATGCATTGTATTACTTTGCTGCTTGTAGTAAATTAATTTATTAATTCTGAATTTACCAGTTAGCTTATAATTGTGTTGTTCTTTATTTGCATTCAGAATCACATGTATGACACTGATCTTGCATAGCAGTGCAGATCTCCTTGGTGCATTGTTTCACTGAAGTGTTTTCTGCTTCATAGTTAATGGTACATGTTTCTAAGTAAACTGTAAATTCCAGCAATAGAGTTTGTGTTCTAACATAAATTATCTTTCCTCTTTGAGAAGAGAAAATCTGAGATTTGGAAGGCTTTGCATCCCTCTGAGCAGGTAGGCAGTTACTTCTGGGCACAACTGTGGCCTTTCATCAAAAATAGAATTATTGGATTCCACCACACCACTGCGGGCTTGGGAAACTGTAAAAATCTAAGGAAATATTTCATACTGCAGTAGGAAAATTAGCTTTTTATACAAATGGGAAAGTAAGGATTTAAAAGAGATGATTCCTAGCATCTTTCCTAAATATAGAACAAGATGCAAAGCAGAGTGGTCTCATCTGAAATACTGAGATTCTTTCGCAGCTACTGGAGCACAGAAGTTTGACATATATAGTTAAAACAGATGAATAATTGACAGACAGCACCTTGTCCAACACCAGCTTGTGCAAGGACATGGCTAATGATACATGAGATGTTTGTGACCTACAAAAATCTGAGCTCCTGCATTTTAACCTAAGGACTTTTCTTTTACCTCTCACCCTGAGCTTCTTCTCCAGCTCTGTAAGATGTCCACATAGGCTTCCATTCCTTCCCCAAAAGATTTATACCAACCATGGCCTCAGGCAGATGGACTTTTCCCTCACTATGAAAAGGGTATTCTCACCTTCTGTTCCCTTCCATTACACTTCCCATTTCTTAGAAATATATTGTCCTCTGAAGGTTTGCTGCAGACATCGGTCTTCTGTGCAGATGTCTTGTGCATACTGGGTTGTTTCTTATGTAATATCTGGTGTATACTCTATGTTGGCTGTCAAGACATCATTCTTAAAAACGCCATCTATGACTACGTCTCCACATAGGAAGTTTCTTGCCTGCAATGTATACTTTGTCCCTAACACATAACTTCAGATCTGTCCTTTTACCTTTTATAAGAGTGAGTGAACAAACTCACTAGGGCCAAAAGGCAAGTGTTAGGAAATAGGCTGAATGTCCAGCAGGTGTCCATTTAGACAGATAAACAAGGAAACAAACCTATGCTTGTGTCAACATTATAAAGCAAGTTTTAGATGCTTCTAAAAATCACCCCACCACTTTTTTCCAAAACTGTCCTGGCTCACAATTATCTGTTAATTCAGTCTTGAGTGTCTCCATTTCATTTATATAACACAGGCCTTGTCACAGTGTGAAGTTCCCTAAAATAGTTATTGTGTCTTTGGGCAAAAAAAAAAGCCAGACAGTAGCAGAAAGAAAAAACAGTAATCATTTAGTTCTCCTGCTGAGACAGAGATTATATGTCTGGTTTCCTAAATATCCAAAGTGAGACTAGATTAAAGTAATGGTATTTTGAGACCTTCCTAATTTCTCTTGATGTCTTCCAACTTACTTGCCTGATACCAATACCAAGTTTACCCCACTGGGTTTAATTTCACTCATTGTCACCTTTTTTGGTGGAAGTAGGCTGAATCAGTCACATTCTTGACTCCATTTCTGGCTTACTGATCCTTCCGAGAGTATGCACGACAAATGAAGAGGAATTGAATTCTGTGTTCAATGATTTCATGTTGTTTGTACAATGGTCTGCATGCAGATGCATGCAATTCAGCCCACCTATAATTCTGTAACTATATACTACACATACAAATAATATAAAAAAATATTAACATCTTAGATAAAGCTGACTTTTAGTCAATCTCTTTTCCCAGAAGAGATGCCTACTAAGTCTTGAGTTTTTAACAAAGGTATTGCAAGACTTAACTAACTGAAGTTTGAAAAATGCTGTGAGTTCCTTGTATTTTTACATATCCTGTTAGTTCGCTTCTCGTAGAGACTCATTATTGCCATAAGCTGTGTGTCCCGCCAGTTGCTAACAGATAGACAGACGAAAGGACTGTGGCAGATACAGAACCTGTACTGGCAAGTCTGGAACAACAAAACTTACTGAAATAAATAGTCCAGAGAGAGGGACGGGAAGGGAAAGAAGACTAAACTGGTGATGAGACAAGAGATAAGCTCATCCTCTATCCTCTTTCACTCTACAGATGGATGTTTTCTCTATCACCTTTCTCCTCTTGCTTGCCATTTTTCTCTGAGATTTATTGGAACATTTTAATCCCTTTTCTTCAACCTACTACCTCAGAATGTCATCAGGGTCCCTTTTGGGGAGCTAAGTAGGATGCTATTACTCAGACTCACTGGCATTTAAATCCTAACTTCGCCATTTGCTTGTTTTCACCTCCTAGGCCATATTCATCTAGGCCAAATCCAAAGCTCATTGAAGTCACTGACAATCAATCCCTTGATTGCAGAGGATTAGGTCTCTGTGCACTCCATGGTGTTGATAAAATTAGTTCAGTAGTGCCTGTAGAACCCTCTGGAAAAAAAACAGAAATAAAATGCTATCCAAGGAGAAACTGGAATGACTATTTTCTGGAAAGTTGGTTGAAGATTTTGGTTTTTTGGCACCAAATTAGGCATGCAAGTGCCATGCCAGTGCAGAAAATTGTGCCAGTCCCAAGGCTGCGGAGGAAGAGCTTTGATGTCATTTCAACTAAAAGAGTTTACAATTTGTTTCATCAAAAGTACCTTGACAAATGCATTAGTCTTTATGGACCACTGATTACATGTCCCAGAGTAGACAAGACAGGTAGTAAGACAGGGCTTATCTCTCCGCTCATACTAATGAGTCTGTTCTGCCTGCAGCTCCCTCTGGCCAGATGCTGTACTTGAATGGAGTCCCACTGGGATTCTTTGTGGGCGCAGTCACAAATAGTCAGTTGCAAAAATCGTAGTTTAACCACCATTGGCAGAGAAAATCAGGAGTGGATATCAAAGTTAAATGATACATTACTTTGCTGATGAGGTAGGATTCCACATCACCCTCTATCTTGTGACTAAAGTCTAAACATTTGACATTTTAGGTACAGGTACATAGTAAGGTGTATTCAACTACCTCAAAAAGCAGTTACAAAAGGTTACTGAGACTGCCAAATATCAGAGACCATGCCCACATTCTTGTGGCATGGCATCAAGGCAGGGCCTCAGATCTGTCTTAGCCAGTAGACTTAATTCATACGGGATCAACATTGCCTCTCTCTGCAAAAACAGACACAAGCATTGCATTGAACTGGTGCCACTCCTTGAGACATTTTAAAGGCTACCAGGAAGCTGACTGACAAGGGACGTTACCTGTCCATTTGCCCAGGAAAGTGAGCAGAATGGGTTCCCCTGCAGGTTTGGACTTGTCCAGAGAAAGGACAAGTGATTGCCATCTTCTCAAGTGCTTCAAACATTATAGCATGGATTACTCAGTCTCAGCAGACTTCAGAAAGCCTTTGTCATCCATCAGAAGTGGCTTCATCCTTCCCTATGTGCCAAGCAGTGCTGTTGTTTTGTAATGAACAACTTCCATCAGAGCGCACAATTTCTCATCCTGTCTGACTCTGCTGATCATTCTTGTAATTAAGTCTCTTTTGATTCTCTCTGGCAGCACACCATCTGCACAAGAAGGCACACCTGGAAAGCAGTTTTCTTCTGGTTTTTCTATCCTTGATTAAACTCTGTTTTAAAGCAGAGAACCTTAATCAAAAGAAGTGCCTGAGTGGAGGTATCTGTGCCTGTCTCGCCTTTGTCACAGATTCCCTCTGAAGTCTGCAGGACTTGGATTTGCATAACAGTTTCCAAAAAGATGTCCACAGTAGAAGGGTTATACTTGCAAAGAAAAAATCCAATGGTCTGAATCGTAGAGGAAAATAACACAGTACCATAGGCACTTAATTGGTATTAGTAGTAATTACCATAAATTCTTATTGAATCTATTTTTAAAAAATCTTTACTATTTGGAGTGTTATTTTATGACTCACAACAATCTCATTCCTGAGTGAGTTCAAGAAAATGTGAAAGAAAACATTAATCTTTTAATGAAAAACATGTTTAAAATTATTCTACCCCCATAATTTTAGAAACCAGAGGCCAGGCCAGGGCTGCATCTGGTATGAGGCACAAAGTAGCTAGGCAGCATGAGAAAAAAAGGAGAAAGATACCTTTTCATCTGTGGTATTTGGCAGGTGTGGGGGTCTGGGGTGGAGAGGGGGGTGAAAATCAGCAGAAATTTTGTTTATTCTGTGTTGAGTTAAATGTCAAAAGGAAGATCCACATGGACTCAGATGTATGTATGAAAACACACATGTATATTCCAAACAGGTGCATTCTTCCTGTCTGCTCCTGAACAAAACTACACCTCATTGTCAGCCTAAAATCAAGCCCCATGCTGGTGCTCCTAGCTTATTACAGTTCTCTAATGGTTTCTGGTAGAGTGTAACAAAGCTCTGAGCCCCTGTACCTGCTAACAAAATGATAAGCTGCTTCCTGTCTTTGATCTCCCATCATGACCTCTGCACCATGCAGAAAAGACGGGAAACTTTATCTTTTTCATGTGAAAACTTTTTCCCTGGTCATTTACTGCATTCAAAAGAAACTAGATGGAAAGGATGAGACAGGAGCCAACAGGTATAAAAACTGAAAAAAAAACCACCCCAGTTTCTGAAGTGAGTAAATTGCGTTAGAAAGGGTGTTTTCTAAGTTTGCACATAGTTGGTGCCAACAAGTTTGAGCTGCTTAACAGCAGTGGCACAGCTTTAAAAGCCAACAGTAAAAAGGCACTTAGTTTACTAAATAATACACTTTTTTGCCCTCAATGAAAGGCTGCTTCTTATCACACATATATCAAGGCAAGCCACCTAATGGCACTAATTTCAAACCCTGCTGCTGCAATGTTTAGCACCTGGGATACAAATTACAGTGGATTCAAAACAGTTAGTGGTACATACAATTGATGAATAATAATGAAATTTCATTTTATTAGCTTCTGAAATATGTGTGTGAATTTTCATAAAATGTCTGCTAAGAACTGGCTCTAACACTGATAACTGGGGCTGGGCAAAGCTTAGAAATAAAAGCAAGTGCTTGAAAGACTTGTCACATTCTCAGTGGGAGTTATGCTATTTACATGGCTTGTAGTTCACATTTATGGCAGTGTGGGCTGCTTTTTATTTCTCTAACTTTACATCCTTTCACTGCAGTTATCTGCTCATTCAGCAAATATATTTCAACTGAAACTTCCTTGACTTGATTTATATCTTAGATAATGCACCAGTAACAAGCACAACTGAATGCTCAACTCACACTGACACCATTCTTTCCTTCAGTCTTCCTGGCCAAGTCTCAATACATTCTTTCTCTTGCAAACTCACATAAGTAGACTGACATTGTCACTAATAAATTGTATTTTGTAGTATCTTATTCCTGTGAATGTAAGGAAGTAACTACAGATCAGAATGATATGCTTGCTAATAAATTTCCTTTTTTAATATCTCTCTTCTGTAGACAAAAGGAAGTAAATACAGATCTACTGTTTTCACAATACTGACTCACACAGCTATTCTTTTTAGGTAGGACCAGCACAAGCTGACTAAGTTCTGCAATGTTTCAGTACTTCACTTCCACCAAAATCATCGCATTGACAATTCTAGAACCACACCTTCTAAATCTGCAATGAAATTGGGTGGTACTCAAAAGACCAATTCCTTCTCTGTGGTATCACTGTTGTGCAAACTGTGCTATGATGTCAGGAAAAAATGTGGCAGGCACATTTATTTTACCCAAAGGTAATGGAAAATATTTCCTGTGTCTACAGCTGTTGCAAATCTTTCATGGAAAATTGTTTAAGGACTTAAGTAAGCTGTATAAAGATGGTCTCTTCATTTGGTTTACTTAGTATAGCAGGAATGCTTATAAATAGCTACCTGGAGCTTTTTGTTTGCATACATTGTTAACTTTCAACCGTGAGAACCATCCTGTGAAAATCAGACTTAGGGCATATTGTTGAAACATAAATAATAAACCGAAATCAGTTTCTGGAAGGCCTTTCATTGAAAAATGTTGCTAAAAAGGCCATATCCTGAGAGTTGTTCTCCCCAACAGAATGCTTCAGCCAACATGGGACACAAGCTTAGAAATATGTTTCTATCTATAACCCGGCTGTTTTAACTTCATAACAGAGGAAAGAGATCTAGAAATTACATCCACCAAGTTCTAGACAATAGTCAGTTCACTCTCAGGTAGTCAGCAAGTGCTTATTTCGGTTGCTGAGTTCATTGTGCTGTCTGATGTGTCCTAAAATATGAGAGAGATCCAAGTGGGGACAGCAGATGTAAGGAGATACAAATGCCTCTGACACTTTGGTGCCCACCTGGAGATCAGAGTGTACTGTGCTCCCCCACAGATGGCTCATGTTATACCATTAGTTTGTGGAATAGATTCAGAGAACACACAAGCCCTCTGTTCACTTGCACAATAGTGCATTTGAAACAAACAGCAGTAAAGAGTTGTAATTGATCCCTACCAAAAAAAGGCATGTGTCAAAGGAAGTAGTTCAACACCATAGTTTTACCTGAAAATTCATTGAACATTACTTTCCTTTGTTCAACTTATTTTATTTTCATAGCATGTTAGTTCTCAACTTGACATTTGCTGCATGTTCACTTAATTCGGAGTTAAGAAAACTGCTTAACTAGGGGAAGAGATATGCAAAATTAAAGGTTATTTATATCCTCACTGGCAAAGACACTTAGATGCTCAAAAGACTATTAAAACTGATCTGAATCGCAAAACATTTTAATGCTACACTCAAAAATATGGTTAGAGTCTTGCTTCATTAAAGAAGAATGATTTTAGGAATATGAAACCTGAAAAAAAACCAGCAGATAAAGGTGCTGTTGGCAGGGGGAAGGAGGAAGGTCAGAAAATAGTTAATTATTTCAGAAGCTCCTGACCCTACAATGCACCCAGGGAACCCAATCACAGACACAGTGCAGAGGAAACCTATCCTACTAAGTCTCTTTGCTCTGTTGCAGCAAATGACATTGCAAGTGATTCTCTCCTTCCGACATTTCTTGCTAATCATATTGGGATGAACAGAAGTTCATCAGCTGTGGATGCACTAAGGCACCAGTGGGAACCCACCAGAGAGTTAACTTCTTCCTTCTGCATGAAATCAGATTATCAGGCAAGGATAACAAGAATTAAACACTATTGCACAGAGCTCCATCTAGAGCAATGCAGACATAGGAATACTAACCCTGCCATGCTTTTTTGTCCAAATGAAGTGGCACATGACAAGGGCAGAAAATGAAAAATGAGCATATTATTCCCAAAGCAGGACTATTAGTAAGATGAATTAAAGGAGAAAAGGTTTGGATGTTCAGATACATATTTAAAATTGTGAAAATTTATCCCAAAGCTATGAACATTTAGAAGATTTATGTCAATATAAAGCAATATTAAATTTTCAGAATATTATTGTTAATAAGCTGCACTGGTGGCAGTCAAATCAGGAGCTTTTTTAACTTCTTCCTGTTGATGTGACATAGATGGGTGACTGACCCACAAGCTGATGACTGTGCCCTTCAAAGCACTCTTGGCATCACCCTCATACAGAGGAGAAAAAAGTGGAAAATTGGTGATTAAATTGCACTTTTCTTGCCCTGAGGTACTGATCCAGTAATGCTAGAACCAAATATGTTCTAATACATAATGCTCAGACTTTTAAAAAGGTTAATCTTAATGGTTGTGGCCACTTAATTGGCCTAGCTTGCCTGCTGTGTCCACTGTCATTCTAATAAAAGACATGAGAACTAACTATGCCCTGAAGTCAAATGGTCAGGCAAGATATAAAACAATTTCCAACAAACAGCTATTTATACTGAAGAGAAAATGAGAGAAAAGCTAGGAAGACAGACTGACAGCTCAAAGGCTCATCAGAGAATGAATTTCTAGCATATGGCAAGAATCTGAAGGAGGCCGTGAGGTAAAATAGTGAAGATGGCTATCAGTTCTGGGGCTTTATACGTTTTAACATATTTTGTTGTTGCTGCTGTTATTTCCTACAGTAAATAGAAGCTTTTGTTTTCTTCTTGGCACATTTCACCTTCATTGGTAATTCAGTGTAAGTAATATCACAAAGCCATAATTTGAAACAATGCCAATATGCATTAATGGTTTAAACATCAAAAAAGATCATTAATAACCTAAGTAATCCTTGAATTAATGAGTTGGAGTCTGCAGACACTTTTTTGCTGTTTCTTGTCCTATTCCACAATGCAGAATTGTTGGACAAGAAAGATTTGTTTTCTAAGTGCAAATCACATCAAATTACTTTACCATGCCTCATCCTCCCTAGCGTGGTTGAAACTAGCATCTTCTTCCACATTCTGCCTATATTTGATAGGAAAAAAAATGCACAAGAGCTGAAAATACCATCTAAATATATACTTATTGTTAAAATTCTTTAATTATAAGTCTAATTAGAATGAATATGTAGAAATGAAGTTAGAAATATTTTTAAACTAGGTTTTCAATTTGAGGGTAGAAAGGTTTTTAATATGAAGAAGAGTAATTCCAGCTAAATTTCAGTAATTATATCATTTGTGTAACAGCATCCTTAAAACCATCCTGTAACATGGAGTAGCCAAAATAATTAATATGATACTTTAAACTTCAAGTTGCATCAGATGGTGATGTTATCAGAGATAGGAGATTAGAGTCATATTCTATTTACAGAAAAATTATACTGCAGATAACATACACCTATGGAAGAATTATAACTGAAAATGTCATAAACACTGATACCCCACTATTTTGTTGGCAGGTCTCCATTTTGTGATTTGTCTTTCAGATATAACATATATTTTTCAATTTCTTGTGAAATGTGGAAGAAAAAAAGAAGGAAGGGACATATCTTTCCATTTAAGAATTATCTAATGAGACACAAATACAAGTAATGCAAAGGAACGTAAAAAATATTTATTTTTTGTTGATCTCATGAAAAATATGGTTTTCTCCCTTGTCTTCACAGAAATTCAGAAGGAAGTATTTGCTGCAACTGCTCAAAAAGGAAAAGCATTTTTCCCTCACTGCAGCAGCTGCCACCTTTTCAGCCTAGGAGTAAAACCAGCACTGAAGCTGCATGTTTGATGCCTTGAGACTCCTGAATGGACAGAGTAAATTGACTCGATATGGTTTATTAGCAGCAGTAAAGTAGATTAGTTTTTTACATTTACTTGGTGGACACATTATTTAAATCTCTCACTTACCGTGGCTGTTCTGCAGTGACTATAGATGCTTTTGTGGGAAATTCCAAATACTTGAACAAGGATGAAGTACTGGCAGGGTGTATAAAGAATATAAGCATCAGGTCAGGAAGATTGCAACCTATATTCATTTGGGGTTCAGACTGAAGCAAGTAATCTGACATGCTACAATTTTTACTGTGGCTTTTTTTTCTTTGTGACAAGTATGCAGGAAAATAAGCAGGATATTGGCAATAGATCTCAGTATTCAGGGGAACAGCTAGTCCTTTCTATTCTCATTAAAATTTGACTTTGGTGGGGTTACATTGATTTATTCCAACCGATGATACAGTCCTTTAGACTTTAACAGTTGTTATAGACGTATATTTGCAAGCTACAAACTGCCAGTGCTGGTTGGCTGGACATGGATTGGTGGCATTTCTTAACACCTTATGGATTTTTGACAAGTCCTTTATTTTTCCCTTAAAGGTACACTTTGATGTTTGTCTTAGGGCTTGTTTAATGCTGCTATACTGATTGCAGCTCAGTAAACAAAGATGGAAAAAGGACAAAGTGAGCACTATCTATGCTGTGACAAAATATGGCAGAAGCAGTTTATGTTTATATGTTTCTACAGATTGGATATGATAGCAAAAATGCTGTTCTGTGCTTTCATCTGCCTCACTGCCTACCAAACACTGGAATATTAATATTTTGGAGTTTCTTCAAAATTTGTGTACTTTTTTGTGTTACCAAATTTTCAGTTTTCAGAATATAAAATCCAATAATCTTTTGACACACCCAAAAATTTTTATGGAGATAGATTTCTTTGTTCTCAGTTTGAATCAAGATATAAAGCCACATTGTAATATATGTATGCATGAGTGTACTATGGATCTGTGTTCATGTGTGCTTATATATATGTGTTTACATAGAAAACATTTGACTATTTGTGACACAAAAATGGTAGTAAACAAGATACCACACCTGCAAGAAGATAGTAGGGAAAACCATGTTGAATTATGTATCTGGATTCATAATCATAAATCCATGGTTTCAGTTGAAATAAACCTCATAAGGTCATTTGGTCAAGCTCTTCCTCTCCAAGACTGAAAGTTAGATGGACCTTCAAAAATTAATTGAAGTTTGTCCAAGTTAACACCATGCATTGGAATATAAAATAAACATAGGAAAATTAAAGATGTCACCTACACCATCCCCTTGTGCTGAAGGAGCGTTAGCTCTGCCACGTCAGATCCATGTTTCTTACAGATTTTTGGAGAATGCCCATTAAAAAGATTTCTATTGCTTGTCTACTTTTTTTTTTTTTTAAATATTTGACTTTCTATACATTTAGAATGGAAAAAATGCTGTTACTCAAAATCTGGATTTAAACCTTTAGTTCAGAGTTTTGTTGCCTTATTCTTTTCCTTCCTTAGTATTCAAGCTTAAGAAATTAATGCTGTCATTCTCAAACAGATCTTAGTTATACTATTTTCAGTAGGGATCCAAAACCTGCCTCTGCAGGCTATTTAAAAGTACAGCTGAATATACTAAAATAACAGCAACTGGAAAATCCAGATGCAGAAATACCAGAAATAATGTTATTTTCTGAACTCTGGAAATGTTTTTTCGGACTTAAATCATCCAAATTTTCATTACAATTTGTGAATAGTCACCAAAGTTGTCAGATGGCCATTGACCCAAGAATTCCAAAAAGAGCAGCTAAAAGAATAGAAGAGTCGTCTAAAATTACATTTACATCTATGATTATTTGTTCTTGTTTATAAAGGCCAGAGATAATTTGAAAGACTAGCCAGTTCACATCTTAGAGCATAAAAAGGGCTGAAATGGAGTCTGGTAAATGGTTTTCAGCTCTGAATCAAATCCCTTTGTCTTTCAGATTCTAAACAAGAATAGTGGAGCCATTCATTTTTTTTTTTTTAATTAAAAACCAAAACCCCTGTATATTCATTTTTTTAAAAATTAAAATAAAATTTTGGAAATTCTTAAAATTTACAGGAAAAATAATATTTAGAAATAGAAGACTAAAAGGGTATGAACAGCAAGAGGATTTTTATTGTGTAACATATTGTTTAGCAGTCTGAAGCAAACATTTGTGCTACTGTCTATTCAGCCAGTCAATAGAAGTGCTACAGCTGCATCTTATAGTGGCTTACAATAGGATTACTCTGTTAGTTACATGCAAGCACCTGTTTTCACATGCAGAAAGCAAATGATTATGGCCCTGTAAGTCTGCTGAGTCTTATTACAGGAATTGCAGAAGATGGATTTTAAAGTCCCATTAAAAAAAAAAAATGTTTGCTCCGTATAGTATGAAAATACATCTCAAAAAACAGAAAAGAATTCCTCCCTTCACCTACCCAAAGTAATAGAATTTCTTTTTCATTTTTATACAAAACAGTCGCCTATTGGACCTGTTTTGGAACTTTGCTAACATACATTCTTCTTTATACCTTAAACTGATCTTAATCCTTCAACAATCCCCCAACAAATCTTTCCTTTGCTATTTATCAGTTGAATCCACAGGTCTTAAGTGCTATGATGCCCAAACATCTTTATATTTGTACAACCAAAATAGGAGTACACTCCTTCTGCTCTACCATGGCATCCTTTTCCTTGCTGCAATATGTCATAACACCCGGTTTTACAGAGTGCTCATAGCTCTGCTCTGTCTTAGGACTGTCTTAGGATTTCATTCTAAGGAATATTTCAGTAAAAGGCTAATCAAGATAGCCCCCAAACTATGCTACATTCCCCAGCCTTTGCAGATTATTCACAAACTTTCTTCAGTTTTGTATGAGGGTGAAAGGGATGTGGAACACTATAACAAATAAAGATGATATGTCTCTCACAAATGATCTAAAGTAACCAGCAGCACAAGGCCTTGCATCCTCCCCACTACCTTTCAGCACCAGAAGAGGATCTGCATCTTAATTCCTTGACTTTCACTTACAGACTATTAATACGCTGGAGTTTGTAGGTGCCCCACCATCTACTCCCAACACATATAAACACACAGAACTTAGAGAAATCCTTGAGTCAGCCTTGCACTGCATATCAAACAGGAAGACTTTTCACAGAGTCTGTATCTTCTCAACGATTTCAAGCCTCATAGGTTTGAGTCTGAAATTCACATTCATTTGAGAGCTTTTTCAATGTTTTCTACTCTGTAGCTCGCCCACTGAAGCTTTGTGCTGTGCTGTTACTCCCTCACCTGCTCTTTCAGTTCATTGCAGGTTGCTTGTTTGTTAACACCTCCTGGTTAAACAGGAGTCTGTCTACCAATGAAAGTCAAATGCATTCACATTCCTACTCTGGGAATTCACACCTCCTCCACAAAAACAAGCCAAACTGCTTCCAAATCATACATGGATTCATTCTATTTGGAGTTTTAAAGGAAAAACAAGTTAATAATGAAGCTTTCAGAGGAATCAGAAGCATTTTGAGCAGATGTCTGCTGCTTATATAAAGATTTACATGTAAAGCTGCTTGAAAATATTTGATTTGCCTTAAGTAGCTTTTAAAAATCCAGAAAGTATTTTTAAAATGTTCTTAGATTTCTAAGCAATAATGAAACATCAAAGAGAGTTTGGGTGCTTCATTGGGTTTCACTGGAAATGAAAAAAAAAAAAAGAACTTAAAAAAACAGGCAAAGAAAATTTCAAAGACTTTATTCTCCAGTTTTTGTCAACAAATGTAATGGAAATTGAAATAATTTATGAAAGGTCTATTCATGAGAAACCAGGTGCACACCATTTTTTTTAATGTATATTTTTAATTATCATATGTATTACCATATTACATTTATTCATAAAATCACTGCATGATCTGAGGAATGAAAGCTGCTTAGCCCTTTGAAGAGTTTCAAGTAATAAGATACTTAATGAAAAAGCCAAGTATCAGCAGTCTGACATTCAGTGCAAACACATACCACACTCCTCCAAGGCATATTTGGGTTAAAGGCACCCTAAAATATTACAGCAGTTCTTTGTCACTTACATTAGTACAAAGTGAGGTAATATTTATTTTGGATATCCCACTCTAGAAACAAATGTTTTGTGATTTTTATGAAATGGTAATTTACCAGGAGCACAGTAATTCCACATCACTGAAAGCAGAACTGGAGTTAGCTCAGAATTGCAAGTGTTTTTAAAGGCTGCACTTTTGTTCTTTAATCCTGTATTCAGGGAATACTGCAAGTTCTGATAATCTGCTATTTTCTCAGACTTTGTTGTTATAAATGTATTAACTTTTCCATAAAGCAATCTGTATTTGCAATTAATCAAGTGAGTTGTCTCTTTAAGATAGTAGCCTAGCAACTTCCCTGAAGCCAGGGGAAGTCCCAGTTGGTGCCGCAGGCCGACAAAGTTTTATTATCACAAGGCTAATCTAACTCGTCAGAGTGTTTTACAGCATCTTTCTGATTAAAAGTGAGGAGAGGGAAAAAACTGTAAAAACTCAAAACCAGTTGCATGTAGGTGAGTATTCTTTATGTAAATGCGAGTCAAAGAATTTTTCAGGGGACAACTAATGTTTTTATTTATAGAAATTTTATTTTATAGAAATTAATATGAATTTGTTTCTCAAAATTTAATGCATATTTCTAAACGGGCCCAATGATGAAAAAGGCAGTTTTTTCTTCATGTTGTTTTGTTTCCTCTCCAAAGTCACCACCTATTCAAGTGGAGCAAAAGTAGGATTTTGGAAACATCAAAATATACCTTCTAGGTGAGTTGAACTGAGTGTGAACCCACCTAAGTGGATTATGAATTAATCTCAAGGTGTCTAGATTCCAAATTTCATGTCAGACTAAGGACCTGATAATTTTGGTTTTGACTTAACCTTTCACAGCTTCATGGCATAGGTCTGGAAGATACTGGGTTTCTATGATTCCAAGGTTCCTCAACGTTATCCCTCAAACTGAGCTGCAGGCTTTGGTTTTGGCTAAAAATTGTATCAACCACAGATAGATCTTTCCACTGGAGCAAAGGAAACCTCAGGGACAGAACTTCACCACAGTTTCACATTTGCACACACATTTTGCACAGGTATATTATTTGTGATGTCTTCTTTCAGATCTAAAAGAAAATTCTTCATTTCCCCTTTGTAGCAACAGGAAATGTGCTTCTCTCTTCTGGGTAAACAATTCCTGCTAGCAGGAAATGGGCAACAACTTACAAGACAATCTCTCTGCTGGTGCCTTCTCTGAATGTGAGTCTAAAGCCTTTTGGCATGTTCAGCAGGATGGGTATAATCTGCATCTGTGCAGATAATTCAAAGGATCACAGTGTAAAAAACTTTTCCCAATTGTTCTGTTTGCTTTCTCTGAGCATCTTACAATGATCAAAAACCTCAAGCTATGCAGGGCTACTTTCAAACTTTCAATTTAACTTCAGTTTACAGGGACTAACCTGAAGACGAGTTCGTCCCTTGTGTAACATCATTTTTGTTGTTCCCCTGAATATTCAATCAAGCAGCAGCTGTAACTCCTTTTCCAAAATCTCCTTGTATTCATTACCAGAGAAGCAGAACAGTTCTGATTCAAATTGCTGAAAGGATTTCATTTAAATCAATATATATTGCTTTGGGACTTTCTGTATGGGATCGGGGATGAAGACTGTTGCAAGCAATAGCAATTCTCTACCAAAGACATTCCCACTGAATGTTGAGAAGCCTAGTGTAATCACCTAAATGTACATAGTTAATATAAAATTGAGTATGTATTTCTTCTTTCAGATCAATCTGATTGTGAAAGTGTCCTCTTACTGCACAACCCTTTGAACTTTATTTCAAAGGCAGTAAGTGACCAAGCGCTAACACCATTCTTGGAAGTAATTAAGTTACAATTATTTTTTTTAAAATAGCTACTCCCATTATTAACTTTTTGAAGGAGTGCTTAAACATTCAAATTTGTTTAATCCCAGTTTTACCATTTGTGGGTTAATATAATTGCTACATCTTGCTATGTATGTTCTCTCCACCTTCCAATGTGTTTTACTGCTAAAGACCAATGCACTGTAAACTGAGACAAAAAATCAGATATTTTGTGTAATTTTTTTAATGTTTCTTCAGAAAATATGGATAAGACTCAGTGTTCTTTGCACAGTAATCATAGACAGTTCTCTCAAACTGCAAATACTAAACAACTGATACAGATCCTAAAGCATTAAGTTTTATAAGGTATAGGAATCAATAAGATGCAGTTGAATGGAGTGGGAGTAATGAAAAGTCAGTTAAACTTAAGAGACAGAGGAGGGTGACAGGATCTTTGCCTACCTTCTGTCTCCACTTTTGCAATTCACTTCTCAGCCTAAGAGTTCTACAGTCAAAAGGCTTTTAGGCTTGCACTTTATGGGAAGTCAACAGATAGCTGCACAGAGATGAGCATACATGATGTAAAGAATCCTGCCTATCTTGGCATATTTACTTTTATATTTGTTTATAGGCTATGGGAAAAGTTGAAATTTATTCTATGGAATCAAACTAAATACTGAAGAAAAGCATGGTCTACTGAGTATAGCCAAAAGAAAGGCAGATATTGGGACTTTATATTAAAGTTCAATTAGTTCCTAAATATCACTCTACTCTGGGAATCTCAGTGATACCTACTAGAAGGCTATTGTGCTTTTGTGAGTAACATAAGTTAAATATGCTTCAGGGGTATCAACAGAGAAGAATTTTGTTTCATCAGTTTTGAGCATCTGTCATCTAGCTGCACTATATGAACTATTTACAGTTTTATTTTCTAAGATAGGATGTACAGTATTTTTAAGAGAACAAAGGAACTCATCCCTGTGCTATGAATAGCACAGAACCTCTCACCTTCAAATTGAGTAATCAGGGACACAAGACAGCTGCTCTCTTTGCAAGCTGAGATATTCCAACAATTTCTTCATAGTTGCTCTGTTTAATGGTAGCTTTCTCCAGGAAAACCAGGGACTGCATCCTATCTTCGTTTCATCTGCTATGACATGCGACACAAATTTTCTTATCTCTTTACACAAGGTGATGAGCTGTCAGTTTGCACGCATACAGCAGGCCCATTGCCATGAGTCTGGAAATCTCAAAAAACCAGTAATTTCACGATTATAAGCCGCACCATTTTGACTAAAATTTTGGTCCAAACCTGGAAGTGCGGCTTATAGTCAGGTGTGGTTTATATATGGACAAAGAACGAAAAGTTGCTGTTTCAGTTTGGAGGACAGGTGTCTGCTGAGAAAGGCAGGAGCTTCTCTTTGAAATGGAGAATATAAACCCCCTCCCTCCAAATTATTATCATTTTGAAATCAAGGGGCTTTCAGGCAAAGATATGGGAATTAGGAATAACAGTTCTTTACTAGGGAAATTAAAATAGAAATACAGTACTACAAAGAAACAAACTCCAAACCCTGACAAAGTCAGAGCACAACCTGACACCACGACTGAATGGTGGTTGCAGTCCTCTTGCAGTGACAGATGTGGTTCAGTTGAAGCAGTGCTCCTGTAGAAGGTGCAGTTTCCCTCTGGAGGTCCAGTGGTGATGTGCAGAAATCTGGTTTTCCTCTGGAGTCCAGTGGAGAAAGGGGCTACCTTAGTGTCCCAAAACCTCTGTTTTTATCTTGGTAAGAAATGTTGGGCTCTTCCCCCTGGCTGGAGCAACTTCCAGTGGGATGAAGTAATTTTATCAGTCACACAGTGGGACTCAATGGGCCATTAGCAGAAAATGACTCGCTGGAGGGAGGATGAATTGTGAAAAAATAAAGAACAATGCCCCACCTGGTTTCAATGGATGGCCCATTAGCAGAATATCTGCCGTTGAGATAAGGATCACTGCCTCCACCCTCAACACATGGTGATAGAATAGAAGACTCTGTATCGTAACCCAAGACAGTCGCTGACACCCGGACGTGTGGCTTATAATCAGGTGCGGCTTATATATGGACAAAGAACAAAAAGTTGCCGACACCCTGAAGTGCAGCTTATGATCGTGAAATTACCCTAAATAAAGTAAGTCAAGTCACCACTAGTGTGTATCATAAGCAGTTAACTGTCTTTAGCAAAACTTCTAAGGATGTCATCCAAACAATGCTTCAATAAGAATATACTGTCATTATAGGAACATAATCTTCATCACTTGGATATCTCCTTTCAGATCAGAATAGTAGAATATCACATACTGAAGAATAGCCCAAAATTGTAGGCTATGTGCCCATTTACCAATTTGAAAAGAAATATCAGCCAAATTTAGCTATTCTGTTTCCTAAATTAATTAGAGAAACCAGTATTTAAAAGAATGTTAGGAATGGTTGTTTGGCTCTGGCTTGCAATGCTGTTCTAAGAAGTTCATGAATAGTCCACCTATAACATTTACAATTCAAATTGATAATTAAGAATTCACAATTGTAAAAAGGACTAGCAGTGACCCATGGCTCCTTGCCTGTAGTTCCAGTTGCAAAATCACTAGTTTGGAAACTGAGATAATCTCTGATGTAGAAATACTGCTTTTCAGAATAAGTTTGAAACATTGATAGGTCAGCAATTGTATGTTTTCACCCTCTATTCTATAGACACTCAGAGTTTGATCTGATGGGGTCTGCCAATTTAGCACTTTGTGAGAGCACCATGTTCTACAGATGTACTTCTAAAAAGATGCCTTAAATTTTAAGTGCAGTTAGGAGAAAAACATGTTCTTTGTCTTGTCAGGAGGGGAAATATTCTAATCTAATTCATGGTTGGGCTAATAAAGAATTTTAGTTAAGAATAGTAAGAATTTAGTAAAGAATAGTAAGAATTTTAATAAAGAATAAAGCCTACAGAATCTGTATTTTTATTATTTCCTTTTTTTTCTGCTTTTTTTTTAAATTTCAGAACTAGGACACTGTTGAATCATAATAAAAGTAAGCATACAGTTGTGTTTCTCGCATTTACTGACTCAGGCAGTGATAACTGTTGTTTAATGGAGTTAGTACTGCTATCGATTGCTCATTGCTTAAAAAGGAGCTTGCAGGTAAATCAGATCTGCAAGTGTCTTTCTCATTATTTACATTGGTGAAGAGATTAAATATTAGGGGGAAAGACCAAGGTTTGTTTTGCCAGATAAATAAAAATCAATTTGTTTTCATTAGCAAATGTGTTAAATGTAGCAAGGTAACAAATCCTGCAGCCCTCCAGAGGATGATTTTGCAAGACAGAATAGCCTCTAAAAGGCAGTAAAGACATGGTGGTACTATGTAGGAGGTATTGTTCACTCCCTCTACTGGTTAATTCTTCTGTTAACCTCATTTCAAAATCTGATTTTTCATGTAATGTGTGATATTAATCTCCACAGGGGATGGACAATTACACACAGCTGTTTCTTCCTTTAATCTTGTTTCCAATTCATAGCTTGAACATTTCTTATGCAAATTGTTTATGTTCATGACATTCAGGTTCTCCAACAGATCTGGAGACAGCTAATGAGGCTGGAAGCAGATCTTGATGAGTTTCTATAATGCAGAACACCTTCACCACATATTGTTCTGCAGCTGTACTTGCAAATTCCATATCCTTGAGTCTTTCCATCCCTCTGACTACTTGCAACAGAAGGTGTGTTGCAGACATCCAAGGTTCTTGGCAAACTTTTCCTAGGTTCCAACAGATGTGGTACCAAGTACCTTGTTCAGTAGTAGTATCTTTCGTATCTGCATAAGGTTAAAACTTCCATGGATTCATAGATTAAGGAGAGTTGAACTTCATGTGAGGCAAAGTTAATAAGCAAAATTAATTTCAAGTTTAAATCTGCTTTCTCTAAAACTGTCCTACTTGTTATGCTGTCAATATTTTTCCTCTGAAAGTGTGTGTTCCCAAACAGGCAGATCATGGAAACACATGATTTGTATGAGGGTGTGTTGTTCTTTCTCAGAGTCGAGTCTAGCTCTGCAGTAAGTGGTGTACTGTGTGTAACAGTAGAACAGGTTCTTATCTCAGTCAATTGCCTGACAGACAATGCAAGTCAGAGAGCATACCTTATCAGTGTTATGTTTGTTTACTTCTGTGTGTCCATATACTGTATAAATCTCTAAGCCATTTGGATGAGATTAGAATAGGAGAATTGACAAAGTGACACGGGTGAAATGCTGCTTACGCTTTGATTGTGTGTGGAATAGGCATCATTTTTAAGTATCTGAATAAACCAGATTGCAAGGAGGAAAAAAAGGTGCTTGTTCTGCAGTTTGTGAGCTCAATTTATTTCCCAAACTGTAAGCAGGAAGAGGATTCATCTTTCTTTTATTGGTAAAAATTAAGCAAAGACTGTAGGGCTACAGCAGTGAGAAGGCTGAATTGAGTTGTAGCAAACAGCTTCATGCCATAGTGACAGAACGATATTCAGTACCGTACCTTGTCATCACCCTTGGCATTCAGCTCTCCTTTCCTTAGGGAGTAACTGGTCCTGATGTTCCTGGATGCATGCCTTTAAGGACACAAGGTCTTGAACAATTGTTTTTAAATACTCTAAAACTAGAGCTGATTGGATGAACAGCTTTTGATTAAGTTTCTCTTAGGCATCGGTCTACTTATTTCCAATTTGTGAATATTAATCCTTTTATCTTAAAAATTGACTAGTTTGCAATCTACCTATTAGCACAATATCAGGGGTTAACTGCAGATAAGCCTGCAGTATTGACAACAAAGTTCCACCAAGAGCTGCTTTTAACATGTCAGACCAATTTCCTCTGTTAAAATGCAAGAGAAAAACAATTAGTCAGCAGTGGATATTTTGCTGAGATCTTGTGATTTATGAAAATATACTGCACCTGTCTAGAAAAAATTAAATATACTTTAATTTTATGAATTTGATTAAAAGAAATCACGGTGTATCATTGGTTTTGCACTGTAATCCTTTGTATGAAAATAGGATGCTAACACTGCAGTTTCTCCTTCAAGTTTCCTCTGATTCCTTTCATTCTGGACAGGACATTGGTACTATGATCTTTTCAAACAAGTGTTTACAGCCTCAGTCTCTTTAACAGTTTCTCATTACAATGGCTCCCATCACTTCCTTCTTCCTGCAAGTACTTTAGCTCTGCCTGGAGCTTTCACAGGTCATGGCAAGGGCAAGAGATATCTTATTGCTTCTAGGTACTTCTGAATAAACTGATTTTCAATTTTTTTGTAATTACTTAGGGTAAACACAATGCCTCACTCATTTCCCTTGTACAGCTAGAGTAGCCAGTGGGAAATCCACCTAGTACTGGTCATCCTCACAAAGTCACAAGTCACAGGGTGCTGTTGTGACACCAAAGGCTAACAGCATATTGGCCTGCATTAATTTTAAGAACACAATCACCAAGTTTAAGGTATTATTTCGTTCAATTCAGCCCTCAGAAGACCACATCTGGAGCCTTGTATTTGGATCTTGTCAGTGGAAATACAACGTCAACAGAAGAGAGGAGAGAGACAATGGACAATCGTTCCTATGATGGGAGTACTGGAACTCACTGAAATACACGGCCAAGGCAGACAAGTTCTGCTCAGCTCATGAGGACAAAATAGAAATTATTGCTGCTGTGCTGAAAAAAAGAAGCTTGGGGAAACTCTCATACTGAATCATTCTTAGACAGGGAGAAGTAATAATCATGAAGTCTCTGTGGTTGCTTTATTTAATGAGTGGTGAAAAATAAGAATGTAGCTTTGGTTTCCCGTTAGCAAGAATAAATGTTGCTCTAGTTTACCTTCATACACAAACACATTTTTCCACACTTTATGTATGCTTCCAAGAAAAAGCACTGAAGAGGGATGTTATTACTTCAAATAGTTAGTGGTAGAACTATTGATGGTAGATCTGGTAGAAGATGCCAGCAAACAGTAACAGGTTTTGAGAAAGTATGGAGTTTACAAAAATAAGGACTGCATAGAGCTTGTGTACACAGCACAGTACAACAAACACAGAATGACAAATGACTTCTAAGTACAGTCTCAGAAACAGCAGAGTTACTCCAGCCTGGGCAGCACAGACTCAGCACAACAGAGCTGTGCAGACACAAGTACATTTTCTCAAATTAAAAGTAAAATTTCCTGACAGTTTTCTTGATCCAGTGAGTATATTATTCATCATCACATAATCTGCTACTGTATATTTCCACAGAAAGACTTGCCAAAAGTTGTGCAACAGAATACAGAGCAATATGTCCCTGTGGAAATTATTAGAATGAAGACCAATATTTTTAAAAATGGCTACTGTTATATTGATGTGAAGCTGGAGTGATGTAGCTTTTATTTTTATTTTTAACCTGTTTGGAATTTGCATCCTCAAAATTATGAAGATAGTTTTATTTCTTTTCTTGACCTACCTGAAAACAGTGCTCTTAATAACAGCAGGTAAGACACATTACATGACTGCAGCATAAGGGCATTTTCCTACAGAGTATCACTATGCATGACTTCTCCAAACAGAATTTGTGGGTACAGACTGAAGTCAAGAAGCAAAGAATCTGGACATAATACAATCACCAAGGCTTTTCCTCATTCTTGGCAGCCTGTTGGGTTTCCTCTTGAGAAATGCTCTTTGCAGGTGACACATTTTCCTACTCTCCAGATCCTTCATGACACCTGCTACAGTGACTCCTCTAGCATTCCTCAGGACTTTGCATAACACTTGAAAACCAAACAGGTTACAGAAGGCATCCTGCCTGCTTCTGTACCTTCAGATTTTCTCACGTGAAAAGAAAAATATTTCCCCCAGCCAGTTGTGTAATTTCTGAAATGCTGTTCTGTTAAAATACTGCAGGTAAAAGGAGAGAATTTAAAAAAACCACTTAATTTTGTAGATAGACATGACATAAAAAATTTTTGTGAATCATGTTCAGCATGAAAGGGAAAGAGCAGAGCATGCTCTGTCCTGGACATGGGTCAATGATTAAATGACTGGCTGTAAACAGCAATTCCTGCTACTAAATTCCAATCTTCCTGAGTAGGGCTTCTCTGCATTTTGGTTTATTTCTTTTTAATTCACAGCACATTTCTGTTCTGCCTCTGGTTCAAGGATACAATCACTGCAGGTTTACTGTAGCATTGTAACTGTTGGGTTGACAAGCTGATTTATAGACCAGATTTCCTTTTCTTTTCTCTCTGCTTGTAAGGTAATATAAAAAGGAAATAAAAATGGAGTCATAAAATAATTGATTAACTGACATATACTAGCAAATGAACTCACAGTTCAAAAAGGCAGGGGAGCAGAACAGATGATTGTCACATCTAACAGTGACAAATGTCACTTAACTGTTACGAAATGAAGTTACTACTTAGTGCTACTTTCACAGCAGACAATGAATATGAGAACACCAATGTGCTGCCTTCTGAATGTGCTAATCCATTTCGTTCCTCTTCACTGACAATTTGTTTTGAGCTAATGGGCAAAAACTGATACTAAAGTTCTTATTTCATGGTGGTGGTGGTTTGGCTTTTTCTTAAACAAAGAAAAATCCCATTGATCATCTCCAGAGATACAGCACTCCAGATGGTTCTGTCATCATTTCAGTGCTTGCATAGTAGGAAGTAAATGGCTTTAGAATCTACCTGCTACAAAGAGCGCTGGGTGGCTTTCAGGTTTAGTCCACAGAATTAGGTTCTATGGCACTGTCTGAGATTGTGGCCATAGAATGATACTTAAACCAAATTATTAATAACTAACAAATTCTCAGAAGAAATTGATCTGACCACTGGATTTTGGGATCAACAAAGACTTCCACTAGGTCCTTCATCATCTGAGTTAAATTGTCATCTTCATTCCAAGTCTGAATTAATTCAGAAATCTGAAGACAATAAACAGATGCTATATTTTTCCAGTACTCCTCCTTTAATGCCACCTGGAATACCCTGGCTATTGACAACATCTGATTCCAGTGGGCTTCCTTGTCTACTGCACTGTCTTGAAGGGAACTACAACAATCATTTCTGTTTCATTCAAAAAACTCTACTTCACCTTACACTATGGGTGCAATTCCCAGCTGCAGCTGCCTCTACATAGAAACAAAACTTGTTAATAGAACCACATGCTTACTTTAAAAGTAAAAGTGTGAAACAGAACAAGCCACAAAGTAGCTTGGAAGAACTAAAACTAGTTTTTCCTGTCTTGCAAACAAATATAATCATGATGATCTTAACTGATGATGCAGAATTACTAGACAGCTCACTGCAAAATACAAAATGCAAACCTATTGTTTACTTCAAATGAAATTGTTTGTCATAGATGGGACAAACTACCTTTCCTTAACACTTCTGAACTCTACTACTGTATCTAACAGTTCTCTCAATTTTTGTTTTTCAAACAAATCACAGCATGGAGTTTCTTAATGCCACCATTCTTGCAAAAAATTATACCATGCTTAGCTACTCATTCTTGCCTAAACCCAAATTAGAGCTGCCTGCTCAAGCTGGTAAGTACAGTAATTTCATGACTGTAAGGCGTACCCTTTTGACTAAAATTTTCCCCTGAACCTGGAAGTGCGCCTTATAGTCCAGTGCGCCTTATATGATATACAAAATTGCGACATTTGCCACCCCGGAAGTGTGAGCTGCAATGGGGGGGCCGTGCCGTGGGAGCGCTGAGTCGCGAGGGGGGGGCGGGAGCGGGCAGCCGTGGGTGGCAGGAGCCGCGCGGGGAGGGAGGGAGCCCGCACCGGCCCTGGCTGCCGCACAGGGAGAGAGGGAGGGGGCACCGGTCCTGGACACGGCACGGGGAGAGAGGGAGGCGGCGCTGGTCCCGTATAAGCCATGCAGGGAGAGAGCAGAGCGGTGCCGCCCCGGCCCTGCACAAGCCACGCAGGGAGAGAGCAACGCTGCCCCAGCCCCATACGTGCTGCGCAGGGAGAGAGCAGCACTGCCCTAGCCCCGTACGTGCCGCGCGGGTAGAGAGCGCTGCCGCACCAGCCCCATACATGCTGCACAGGGAGACAGCGGCGCCGCCCCAGCCCTGTACGTGCCGCGCGGGTAGAGAGCGCTGCCGCACCAGCCCCATACATGCTGCACAGGGAGACAGCGGCGCCGCCCCAGCCCTGTACATGCCGCGTGGGTAGAGAGGGGCGCTGCCCCGTGTATAGTAGCTTCCGATCAAGATCTAAAATAATTTCTACTGGTGTGTTTTCATTAATGTCAGTAGATGCAAAGGTAGATGGAGGTAGATATAAATAGATAGATAAAGATGATAGATATAAATATTTGGGGAATATATTCTCTGATGCAATTTTTTGCTATCACACCTTTCTTCCAGTTTCTAATTTTAGGAACTGCCACAGAGAATATTCACTAGGATATCTTAATGTTTTCAATACAGAACACTGAGACCAATTTCAAAACTCATCTAGGTCCTTAAGATGTAAAATGTCAATAGTCAGAGATAAGAGTTGACTTCTGGCCAACCTTCTCTGCAAACAGCACAGATTAGATGCAGATCAATGTACAATAAATGTCTCCTTGTCCTAATATGTAGTTAGTCCCCTCCCTGCTCACAAACCAAGACCCTGTGCTAGTGTCCTGATCTCACTTGTTTCGCTTTGGTCCTAATGAGAAAGTGAAATGTGTATGATACTACTCCAATTTTCATCTTTCTTTCTCCTTCATGACATTTCAGGTCTAAGCACATGACAAAGAATTGTGAAACAGAATTGCAAGGTTTCTTAAAACAGTATCCTTCAAAGTCTGGCCATCAGTTAATGGCTGGCAGCTCGATCAATATGAGATTGCATCAAGAACCTATTTCCTGCAGGAGGTCACTAGAAATGTCTGCTCTGAATGGCTAACTAAAAACTTCTACTTATCTCATCACGTGCAGAAACACACTAACTATGGTTTTATATCTTCTCCTGACTGGTGGACTGATGAACAAAACACTAATTGTACAGGCTCAGAACTGCCATCAGCACCTTATATCTCCCTTACATGTGCACACTTTTTTGTTTTTGCTTTCTGCCACAGAAGACAGCATAGTGGCTTTTAAAGCTAGCATTTCATCTTCAGATGATCACTGTCAGTTCATACACATACTGGGCTAGTCAGGATTTAGCTAATGTAAAAAGGGACCTGATCCAGGTCTCCCAAAAAATCAATATGAGACTCACTGATCTCAGTGAAAGCTAGATCAAGCCTCATATACACTGGAGGAGATATTTCATGAAGCATAAAAGGATAGTGAGACATAAAAGTCCCAATTCCTATTCATTACCTAGAAAACCTCTTCTAATACTTTTTTTCCCAATATGAAATAAAAATATAGACCAGGAAATGTAAAAAACCTGTTACATCCCTAGACATAGAAAATTGCTTTCTTGTTTTTCATCTTGACCTGAAGTTGCTATAAAAGTACTTTGAAAATTTCTACTGTGCCATTTAAGCTATCTGGAACTCAGACTTTTTTTAATGGATTTGGCAGAAAAGACAAATCAGAGCTAAAGCAAAAAAAATGTGAGAGGAGCATTTTTTAAGTGCTACCAAAGCAATATAGTTTGGTTGCATAGCATCTTTTCACAGCAGGCTCCCTCCAAATGTGCAAAGGTTTTATTTATATATAGATTGAGTAGATTGCGTTATTGAGGAAAGAAGGAAAAAAAGGAGAGAAAAAAAATTCTAATTATCATAAAATCACTTTTTTACCCTTTTTTATGGTTTCCACACCTCTGATAAACGAAACAGTAGTTTGGCTTTATAGAAAGAGTACAAATGCATGTTTGCCCTCAATGGGTTGTGACACTATAGCTTTATAATAAAAGGCAAGCTCTTTTTCTTAACAGCTAAAGGTCTGGGTCTTTGTTTTGGAAGGTCATTTGTCTTCTCTACAGTAAAAAGAAGAAAGGATAATCTCAGTTTGTTTAATTATGTTTACTGCTTCATCTTGCCTCTGAGTAAATATTTGTTACAAAGGAAATACAAGCATTCATTGTGCCATCAAGGACCATAATTTTGAACTGTAGAATTATTAATCTGCAGAAAGTGAGCTTTCAAAGATGTTTGTTCTTCAATTACATACTTAGAGAAAAAATCCACCAGATCAAATATGTTTATTTTATGGCCCCATAATGATCTCCTAATAATTTTCTGTTTCTTGGAGACATCTACATGTTAAAAAAATTCAGAAATTTAGTTCTTGATGTACATTCATAATAACTTTTAGGAATGTTTGACATTCCAGTGGATTTAGATGACAAGAAATGATCCAGCAGTAGGGTAATGCTTATGAAACAATGGAGATGTCCATCGGCTATTTAGTCTAAAGATGATAGAGGGATAACAATTACAAAATTGTAAGGCTTTCTCTAGTAGGATTTAAGTGCTTAATCTTTAGTAGGATTCATCTTGCTGAACTGTAGACATTTACCATATAGATGTCTGCATTTGTATTACTTTAAGTCTCTATAGATAAATAATCAGTTCTCAGTATAATTAATATTGTACTCTTGTGGGCATCTAAAATGGGCCAAATGAACTGTGCTCTACAAGTGGCTATTCCTCTTGGCTAACAGTAGTTTAGCTACTGCCGTATGCATAAATGCCTTATTACAAACACCTAGGGACCTGAAGAAAGGATCTCATCTGTGACCCTCAGGATGTAATTTAAAAGATGAACTTTTGGCCAGCCATGTATTTTAGACCCTTCCAAGTTCTTTCTCAGGGAGGGAGGGAACAGAGGGAACTGTTTTAAACTCCTCACCACTACAGGAACTGAGAGCTGCTATGCAGCAAGAGGGCCCCTATTCCCTTACAATACTGTTTTGTTTGGAAGGTTTTCCTGCGGCTCAATAGCAGCAGTCTTTCTGTCTAAGAACGAAACTTTTTCTGCCCTTTCTCCTTAGAGGCTAAAGACTTGGAATAACTTTGGAATGGCTAAAGCTTTTATACTTTATATTAGCACAATACAAGTTGTCCTCTTAGAAAAAAAGGCAGAATGTTTCTCTACACAGCGGTCAGACTGATAGCATGCATTCATGTACAATACTCAAATGGAACATTCTCAAACCTTTTGCTTTGGTAAATATTTCTGTCACATAATTAAACATTTTTTTGGCTCATCTTGAAGCAACATGACATAATCAAGGTTATATATATTTATAACTACTGTAAGCACAAGTTATTTATCAGAATGGATTGTATACATGGGAATATTATTAAGGCTGTCCTAGATTACCCAGCCACACATCTTACTTTCAAAACCATAACTCCAAAAAAAACTCAGGTGAAAGTTTCTTTGTCTCTACTGTTTTCATTTAGAATTCATAAATGATGGGAAAAATCTTTACTCTAGGAAAGAAATTAGTGTTTTGCCATTGTTAACTATAGCAACAACATTTTGCCTAATATATCTGCATTTCAGTAGCATACTAACCATATATGTATTTTGCTAGGATGGAAAGGAAGTACCATTGTTCCTGGTCTTTGTCTTTCACATCTTTTACTCATATTCTTCCCATTTAAGAAAGCACTTAAAAGTAAAGTAATTATTTCTATTTTCTTTCTCTGATAATCTTTTATATTATAATGCATGACGAACATATACCTAAAGAGTGTTCCCTTATGAATACTAGAGGAAAAACAGGTAAACAGACAGTTGAGGGAGATCTGAGTTCTAAAAAACTTGCCCCAACACCTAGAATCAAACCACAAATCTCCAAAGTCCTAGTATACTGCTTTAACTTCCTTCCTTAAAGAAAAAGAAACCCACAAAAAATCCAAACAAAAACCAACAACAACAAAACAAAAACAACAAAACAAAAACAACAACAACAAAACACAAACCATCACTCCTAAACAAAACAGGAAACAGCCATCAAACAAAAACTCCAGCTAAACTAAAACAAAACATACTCAAAAAAATTTACATGACACCCGATCATCTGATAGATTAGGGCATAGATTTATAATTAGCAAAAAGAAAAATAATGTTTTGACAACTCTCTGTTTTTTTAATAGGAATATTTCTGAGCACAAGTCAGATGTCATGTGAAAAGGGAAGATTTCCTCAAACCTTTAGTGTTTGACTAGTCTGTCAGCACCCCGTGAAAGCTGAGATCCTCATGCCTCACTAGTTTTCTCCTTTTCATCCGACTTAGCATTTGCTTAAAATTGTAGATTGTGTACATGGAGAATCATTGTGGAATAGGTTTTTGGGCATGTTCATTGCATTTCATTCAGGGAGTAGCAACTGCATCTAGTTTTATAACTTCCATACTGTTATAACTTATGCTAGCATGTGAATATAACTTCCCAGTTTCCACTTAATTTATCCCCAGCCATCTTTCTACTGCCAGGGTACAGAGTATCTTCAGGTACAGCAATCTTTTTCTAGGCAGCTATGATCTAGTCAGTTTTCCTTAGCAGCAGGGAGTCACAAAATAAAGAGCAAGATCATAGCTGAGTCCATGGAAGTAAAAGAACGGGACAATGCCCAGGAGTTATAAGCATGGATGCAAAATAATCCAGTACAGGTTACTGAAGCAATGCAGCACTGAGAGCTGAACAGGACTGGCTTTAGAAGACAACACAGTGTAAATCTAGCATTAAAAAAATCTCATATGTGGTGGAAAGACAAAGGAGATGGGAGCAAGATAAGGAAATCCCTACAAAAATGAGAATAAAGAGAGGAGATGTGCCATAATGCCTGGACCTTTTGCAGACCTGCTGTCTCTTCAGCTCCACATCCTACCCACAGTGAATTCTCCTTCCCCTTCAGCGCAGAAAAGGGACTGCTTTAATTTACTTGCTACATACTAAGTGTAGCCATGGCACTTCCTTCTTCAGATGAGCTCTAAACTAGTGGGGTAAAATTACATCCTTCACTCTATGGCAGAAAGAAATATGGAAAAGACATTTTAAGTCCAAGGAACTCCTCAGAAAAACTACCGTGAATTCTAGGAACTCGCATATGTTCATTGACCCAACTTCTTGCATCAGAGTTAATATAATACAATCAACAAAGTGATAGCATTCTGCTTCATTAATGAAGCCATGACTGAGTGAACTCTGTTACATAGGAAGAGGAATAATTCTGAGCAACATTTTTCAGTCAGTCATTCCATTCAGTATTTAAATTAAAGGAGGAATTCTGTGATTATGGTGCAGATGTAACAAAATGCATTTAATTTTACTCTCAATCAATCCTTAATTAACAGAGGATGCAGAAGATAGGGAATAATTGAACTTATTACTTTGCTTCTCTGTTTTTCATTAATGTCATTGTAATAATTCTATTAATGGGGTAATTAAATTTTTTACTTTAAAATATATCAAATATTCTGGTAAAATTCAAGCATTAAGTCTGTTTATTGCTGTGTTAAAGATATTGTGGAGCAACAGAACTATAATATGTTTTTCTGAGTTAATTTTATATAATTCAGAAAATCCTTCAAAACCTGTCCAAAATTCAGCCAGCAGAGAGCTTACATCCTGCATCTGTAATGACACTTAGGATCTTTGCTCTGTGAAAAGTCTGCTACCTGCCTGGGCTCTGTATCTTGTGAAAATAGAATAACTTTTCTTTTGTTACAACAAGTTCTGGAAGTGAGGAAGGATCAAATCACACCTGAGAAAATATGGATTTTGCACTGTACTGTAACACATCAAACCATGTAGTTCTGATCTGCCTTTCAGGACAGATATCTTCTGGATAACTAGCATAGAATCACAGCTTCTGAAAATGACACATTTTTCATACTGAACAGAAACAGATGTAATCACACTGACTTCTGAACACTGGTTCTCCCCTTATATTTGTGGATTTTCTTTTTTTGGAATAGACAGTTTTTGACAATAAGAAGTGACTACTCTTGACTTTAGGATCACTGATTTACCACAGTTAAATTAGCATTTTACTCAATGTCTCAGTATAGTAACAAGTTCCCAATAAAAATATCTTCCAATGCTTAGTGTAGACAAGAGCTCTGAGCACAATTTTTCTTTTTCATAGCAGAGGTTTATACAATTATCAGCTTAAGCTTTAATTGGATTTAACTAATTGGTAAACAGGATTTTTATTCATTAGTTTTATACATGTATCAGTTCCTCATTTAAGGTTTAATTTAAATTCAATATAAGCAACTGGATGGTCGAGATATGTAAAAAAAGAAAAACACTGTGAAAAACCTTGACAAGACACAATGATTTCTTCACTTTGCTATTCTTAAAGATACCTATTATTAAATCTGACCACTCTTTACATACATATGTAATAATATTATATAACAATACACTTTCCTAAGAGGTCATCCTATGGATTTTGGTATCAACATGAAGAGAAATGCAAAAGCCCTTTAGTTTAGTGTTTATCAAATTTGACATATATTCCATACAAATCTGAGAAAAGAAACATAAATTTTAAAATATGTTTATATTTTGAAAATGAAATTGTAAAAAAAAATAAGTATTGTTTATTGGTATAAACTAGTTCCATGGTTTTGCAAAAGAATATGGAAGAGTGTTTAAATACTGTAGCAACTTAAAAGAAGAATTATTACTATGAATAAATGACCATTCACAAAGCATCAGTTAATTTCCTGCTGCAGAAGTACTGCTATTAGAGATATGGGATATTGAACCATGAACTGAGCCCACAAATTTCCATAAAATCCACAGATAATGCTGCAGTGCTTTGGTATCAATTTAACAGGCTTTTCAGGTTTGTCTTTACTGCATTTATAAAGAGGGGTAGTGGAAAATAAAGTATGAAAGCATAGGTGATACACTCCCTCTTTTATACATTCTAAGATCTTGCTATGTATTTTAGCAAGATTCTGGTTGTAATCACAGATGTTCTGATTGTACCTCTCTCTGTGTGTCTTTTGTTAAAGCACATATGCATTAGCAGAAAAGATCTTTTGCTGTAATGGATTAACAGCAACATAAATTGTCCAGCCTTTCCCACTTGTCATTTTCTTGCAATGAAACAGTACAAAGAAATATTCCCCTTAGAATAAATCTGTCTATAAGACATAAATCTGTCTGTTAAGAGTAGATACTGATTCCATTCTACCATATGTACTTATGTGTAATGACAAAAAACCTCATGGCCAGAACATAATGCTGGCAATTTCAAAATATAGACACTAACATAAAAATTATGGAAAGGCGAGGGAAAAAAAGGAAGAAAAATGCACACTTGAATACAGGAGGAAAGGTTGGCCTAAAGGAGCTGAAGTAAAGATAGGAGAGATAAAACACTTGTAAAGAAGGAAAGTTAACATAAACCCATAGAGACACTGAAGAAAAAAAAACCCAAAACCAGAAACTACCCAAAATCTTGAGGACTATAATTTTCAAAACCCATTCAATCATTTTAGGAAACATATAGAAAATTTTCACTGATGGCCTGTAAAAATGAACACATTTTTCATTTTAAAGACGTCTAAATTTTTGTTTTTAATTATACGTTGTCCATTACAGGTGTCTCCTGCAAGTTCTGGGAAGGGAAACAGGAGACTGACCACTGTAAGTTGTACTTTCCCTTAACTGTTGTCTTTGTGCAATGATATTGGCTGTACGTAACCTGTAACTCAAAAAGTTTCTGAATGCTTTTCATAGTAATGAGAGATCTTTTAGACACCTACCCAGTGAATTTTACTCGGTTATCAAGGGTGTGTGAGAAAGGCTAGCACAACTGAACCTCAGATTTTCCATCTCCGTTTCTTAGGTTCTATAACTAACTTGCCCTTCAGTAAATTGTTCCTAATCCTGAAGTACATAGAAATTCATTCTTAGTGTTTTCTGAGGGTCTTCTTTGTTAAAGACCATTTAATCCCTGTAATTCTTATGAATAATTAGGTTTCTATTCACAAGGTTTTTGCTGATGAGGTCTTAGATTCTGCTGAAATCCAGGTGTCTTCATCTTCACTCAGTTCTTTTAAAAATATTTCCAATTGCATATATTTTTAGCATTTCTTTAGCTTCCCCTGTTTTGACATGATAGTCTTCTCTGTAGAGCAGACCTTTCAGGCAAGATACTTTAATATGGTCAAGACAGTGATAATGTTCATCTTTATCACTTGAAGATTAAGAACATGAAAATTCTATGAGCTCATGTCATGTTCTTTTCCTGTGCAAGTCCATTGACAGTCATTTCGCTACCCAGGAATCGCTACCATAAGTAGCTGCTGGAACTATGGTTTAAATAGGAAGGGACGCATTCTGCTTAACTGTTAACATGAGTTTAAATCCCAAGTAATTCCACTGAAGTCACTGGATTTGCTCTGGATTTAATCCATCCTAACTGAAAGTAGAATTTGGCCCTTTGATTCCTGCAGCAACTCAGTTGTTGGGAGATATACCGTATGGGGTGTGCTCTGTACAGCTAACATGCTGCAGCATAGTTGTTCATCTACTTACCAACAGAGTAAGAGCTTTATAGCTGAAACTTCTGAGTAAAAATAAATTGCAGAAAATTCCCAGCTCAGCTCTAATATCAATTTACAGGAAGCAAAAATACAGCTTTCCACCAAGTTAGACTAGTTGAAATGGAGGTAGTTTAGTGCACAATGTTTCCTAATATACTGAATACTCTGTCTGCAATGCTCTAAGTGGATAGCATGATGATTTGATAGCAAACCTAAAAATTACTTTTCTTAATGGGAAAATGGGTAAAAAATCCAAACACTGTTGGGTGTTGCACAGCAGCAATTCAGCAGCAGAATTGACAGCCAGCAGCCATTCTCATTGACTTCCACAGGTTTTCGAGGAACAAGAATTTAAAGGCGGATGAGAGGAGAAAATAATTACCTAAAACTCTATTTTAAAAATGTATTCAAAGTTCAAAAATTACTCAACAGGCTTGATGAATGAGTAAATAGTGAGACAAATGGGAATCTTATATGAAAAATAGAGCATCACAATATAAAATATTAGAATAGTAGAAAATCTTTATAATCACAACAACAGCAAAAAAATTGGTGAAAATCCATAAAGAAAAGGAATTAACATAGTCTGGGATTAAATTTTCTCCAGTCTAAACTGTTTTCATCATTTCGTCATACAGTTTGCATATGTGTATCAGTCTTCTAATACAGAAAATGGGGATTTATTTCAATTATACTATTTTCTTTGTGCAATATTAAAATATTCTAATCAGCAGAAAAGAAAATTCCATGAAAAATATTAAATATACTCTTGACTTTTCTTAATAAAAGCCACAGGAATTCACACATGATTCAGGAGACAACTGGGAAAGGTCAATCCTTACATTAAAATAGAAACAATCGTATGTAACATCTAATTTTTCCTAATTTATAGCTTGGATCTGGATCCCAACAGAAAAATAAATTAGTGAATTGTAAAATTTTTTAGAATTGTTTTGTAGTTAGTAATAAAATTTTGTAGTCTAAATGCATGTGTGCGCGTGTGTGTGCATACCTCTGCACACATATATATATTTGTATGTATACTCAATCTCCAGCCACTATTTTGTATTTACTATTATGCAAAATCTCCACATTGCTCCCTCAGCAGTATTTATGCTCTTTAAAACCCTAACTCTGTTCTGAAGCTGTTTCATGTTTGTTTTCAAAGACTTCTTGTAAGATATTGGTGGGTTGTGGGGATTTTTTTGACAGTAAAAATAAGAAACTACCTTTCCATATGGGTTAGAACTGAGATGAAATGAGGAATGGCTGCCACCAAGCAGAAAATTTTCTCACTTTATGTGTGCCAGTTAATTACGACACTTCAGAGGCGCTTCTGAAAGGATAAGGCAAGCTGCATAAATTTAGCTGTAATCCAGGCAGGCAAAACTAATTTGCAGGGGATGGCCTTATCTAGCTGCTGCAGCTTTCTCAGAAAATTAACCTTGGATATTTGGGCCCAATTCAGAAAGTGTTTGATTTTTTTTCCTTTCCTGCTCTGCATAAGAGAATTTTAAATTCAATACAATACCTGACTTTTAAGAGGCACTGTGAGTGCTGTAGGCAGTTGAGAGTTATTACTGACAAGCAAAAAAATATATTTATACATGTACATATATATGATTGTCCTTCAGGCCCATTATCCTGCCTTCTTGCCTGTGCATCAGAGGGTTTATCACCATGTGTATGGGGGTCCTTGGATTAACAGAAGATGCAGCTCATTTTAATGTACTTAGAAAAATTCATCAAAGTTCATTGCAGAATAAGTCATGCATACTGACTTGTTCGTTCCAGTGGAAATGAAGAAATCCCCATAAAAATAGAAGTTTAATGAAGTGTTTGAGCACACTCTTGCTTGTCATTCCAATTACAAATGATTTAGAAATTTATCTTGATACACCACTATTAATTGCTCTTACTCAGCACAATCAAAAGTTTACTTTAGATTTCACAAGCTTCACCAATTCATGGATGAAAGATTTAGTTAATAAATGTTGCCAAATCCACCTTAAAATCTTCAAGCGTAGTACAAAGTTGTTAAGAAGTGTTACTGTCTCCTTAACATTTTGCAGCTTACTTCATTAAGACTCCTTTTATTTTACCTAACAGAACTGAGTTCCCAGCCTAACCCCCACTCTGCCCAGGCAATACTCACTGTAGGAAAGCATGAAATCATAACCCACATAACATTTTGCTTCTCTAATTTAACTGGTTTAAAGCCACTGGATGTTTTGTGGACAAAAAAAAAAAAAAAATTGTTTGGTCAAATCTTATAATCCAAAAACATGCCCAAGATTATTTGGAAAAAAAATTCTTTCAATGTTTTAAGTTGGTTGAATCTTGCTTTCTCTATTTTCAGAGAGGTAAATACCTCCTTTACAGACACTCATTCTCATCTAAGCTTGATGACTAAAAACAGAAGGGTAATAAATACCTTTTAGGTCACTTCACTGCCTTCTGTCTTCACTGAAAAGTCTTGCAAATTTAAGACAGCCGAATTCATACTGGTTTAAGCTCACCGGCTAGTTAAAGCCCATTAACTCTTTTGATGTTCAGCAGTACATTAATCATGACAATATCTTTTAAATACATGCTCACTTGTCATTCTGCTTTGATGAGGCCCTTGAAAATACAACTAGCTTTCAAAAGGATCTACAGATGTTATGCATATAATTCTGAATATTTCTGTCCAATGTAGAAAATTGCATGGCAATGCAATCTTCATACTTGCCCTGAATTTTGCCAGGTTTTAACAACCAAGGGATATTTATGATGAATGAAACACAGGCTAATTTAGCACTGTCTTTCTCATCTAGCATCAGTATGCCCCAAGACACCTTTTATTCTTGCATCATGTCAGTACAATTTTATGCTAATGTCAAGATAATGAGTAGCTGTCAATTGATCCTGATTTTGGCCTTCAAATCAATAGTAAGACTTCATGCAAATATAAATGACAACATAACCAGTCTATAAGAGAAGATTTTTCCTTTCATTATTTTAATTATCACTCTCATTATTATTTTTATTGCTATTTAATTATTACACCTACAAAAATGTGCAGTGTGCTAGCTACTACCCACTCCCTTAGAAAAGTCCAACAGAGTTTGTACTGAAAGAGAAGTACACTACATGAAAGACAGAAGGAGGACAGTCAAACGTACAGGTAAATACAGACCTTTTCTTAGGGAGTAGAAAGATGCACAAATCTAAATGTTCACTCTTCATGACCAAGTAAAAATGAAAAGTGATGAAGCTGAGGTATGAAAAATTGCTACAAAAAAAACTATCAACAACAAGCATAAAATGAAAATTGACCAACGTATCTGACAATCAAGGCACAGCCAACTTCCTCCTTCAAAGAGAGTTTTTGCAATTGTATTTTTAAAGCAGATCTTAAATTGCTTCAATTTCTGAAAGTATTCCTCCTCTCTGAAGTTTTATATTATGTTAGTCAATACATCTCTTGAATGTACAGGTATTCCACACAGGGAAAATAAAAATCAGTGCCAGGCTGCAAGAGATAGAAAGATATTGATCTTCAGAATTTTGTTGCTTCAGTCTTTATCAGATATTCAGTCAGACAACTTAATTTACCAGGTTATTTTTATATATGACACAAAAAATTGGAGCCAGGTACTCTGTTGAAGTGTAAATATTGTTATAAGGTACAATGAAATAATGGTTCACCACACAGGCCTGAAGATGTCAAGAGCACTGTCAGTGATTTCTTATATTTTACCCTTTTCCTGTCTAATGAGTAGTCAGGGTTTGTAAAAGTGTTTTCAATACATAGTCTGGTGACTATTATGTATAGGAACCCTAGGAAGGTATTTCCTGATTTCTAGACTTTTGCAGAAGTTAAAATCAGAACCTACACAAATGTCCATAGTCAGCACTAATTTACATGAGCTTGTGTGAGCTTTACATGAGCTTATGTGGAAATTCTTATTCTGCATAACCTTGAAAAACTCGTGTTGCTAAACATGACACTTTAAATTCAGTTAAATATTGCCAGGTGCCTCCTAAGTTCCATATATTAAACAGTCAAAGGAAAGAAGGAAGCATGTCTGCTGATATGTAGTCATTGAGATACAAATCTGATAGCAGGCTTATTGCATGATCATCTTTCACCACTAAGAATAAAATCTCTATTATGATTATCTTGACTATAATGATTATAAATTTATCATGTAAATAACTGAAATTGAGTATGCTGAATCATAGCCTAAATACTCTTCAAATTTTTTTATGTGTCAGTATCTGAGGTGTTATTTATTTTTCTGTTAGCTGAGGAAAGGTCAAGGATAGAACCACTAAAAACACTTGGAATGATCAATACTCATGAAACTGAACTCCAGAGGTAAGAATTCTAACATGTATTTTGAATATTTACCTAATCCAGCATGATCACAGCTGATTAACGCATAATCACAATGTTCAAGATAGGACACAACAACATCAAAGAGATCCAGTGCAACTGGGCTAGCACTAACATTAGTCACTACCACAAATGGGTCCAGTTGTGCTGATAAATAATGGGTGGTAAAGTCTGGAATCACCAGCATAGCATTTGTCATTCTCTGAGTGAGGAGAGTAACTACAAAACCATACGTTTATGAATCTCTCAACACATGTTGGCATGCCATTTAGCAAATAAAAAATATTGTTAAAAATACTGCAGAGTACGTTTAATATGAGGAAAATTTTTCTTAATGATCACTGCACAGAGAGTATTAGGCTTGGATATCTACATTTTGTTGGGATTTTCACTCTCTTGGGGCTGTAGACAGAACATTTTAATTGTAATATTCATTGCATTGTTTACACACACACTCAAAAATCTAGGTGAAATGAGAATCTTCATAAATGGCTCCTATTTATTACATTCACGGCCTTTATAGTGATCTAAAAGGCAGAAATGGGATTAAAGAAAAACAAAACAAAACAAAACAAAAAAAATCCACTCAGGAGCAAAGAGGAATTTGAGCAACATAACAGTGGAAATGGGTTCCTGGTTGACAGACAAGTTGGTACAAAGACTCCTCAGGAGGAGGAGAAACCCTAGAGCATTGGTCTGTGAACCTGCTACTCACTTATCAGGTCAGGGCAGAGACAGAGAATATAAGAGTCTGCTCAAATGGTCAGACTTAAAAAATCAGAGTAAAAAAGGAAAATATGATCAACTGTGATAGAATAAAATGAGTAGTAGTTTAAGGTATAGACAAAGCACAATCTGTCAGACTTGGTAACATAGGTAAATTAAATTTGATGTAAGACAGCATTATAAATAACTTAAGATGCTTTTCAAGGAAGAAGGAGGACTACAGAAACAAACATTGCAAAACAGTTTGGAAATTAAGGACTTATTCTCAGAAAAACCAAGAGTCTACATCTACAGCTTGTGCAAATTATTTGTATTGTATTGTATTGTATTTATTTAATTAATTAATTCAGTTATTCAAATTTCCTGCCTGTGCATCTTGGCCATGTGGATTTGCCACAAGGTAAAGAGGCAATGAATGTGTGACTGTGTGTCTTGCGCACATTGAACCAGTAAACCAGCAAATAACAATTGATTTTATCCTTCATCTCTAAATTTTTTGTCTGATGGAAAAAAGAAAAAAATACTGACTATATTTTCTTCTTCACTCTAATTTTCCTTCTTACATTTCTTTTTCCACATTTCATTATTGAGAGCTGCCAATAGGATATTAATTTCCTGAATAAATGATCCATCAGCGTTTCTCAGAAAGAATATGAAGAACCATATTATTTTTCACTCCAGTAATTACAAATCCACCCATCTTTTCCAATTATTTTCCTTTCAGATTAGGTTTTTTCTATCTTCCAGTAAATCCTTTACACTCACAGTAAGAATTCATTCTTTCCCATCATTCAGACTAGTCTGTGGTAAAGGCAGTTTTGCTAATGAAATGTCAAAATACCAAACGGTTAGTTTTTAATTTAGCCCAAGGTAGAATGTTGTAGTTTAGAGCCAGTGACCCATTGCTAAATTCAATTTCCCAACTGTTTAATTAATTTGTGTATACAATTTAATGATATTTAATTTGATATGCACGTTCAAGATACAGTGTGCATTTCTAAATCCTTAAGTACTGAAAATTACTTAAACCATCTTTTTATTCTATGGAGTTATTCTATTTTTTTAAATTTTGCCATTTTATCCATTATATGTGTTTCCCAAAAATACTAAACAAATATACTACAATTTCTAAGGAAATATAGGAAAAATAATAGCCTTTTAACCTTTTTTGCCTCTTTCTTTTGCGGGGGGTGGGGGAGGAGGAGGATGGGGTTTACTTTGGGTTGATATATTGCATGTTGTGGTCATGAAAAAGATTCATCAGGATGTTGAGAAAACAGCAGAAAGCAATCTGTGTGTTCATTGTATTAGGCAGAAAGGCATTCCAAGGATAAATGTTTTATCTCTTATGGTCTCATGAAGAGCTTTTGTTCTGTGCTCTAGGACCATGATGGAAAAGGCATGTTTTTCTATAGGATTAATCACAAGTAAAATAGTAAATAGTGGATTTCTGCACTAATCTGTATGTTAGAAAATAAAATTACATGAAGTTATAACAAAAATAATCAGAGAAGGTCTGGTTTCATGGGTAAATGATTCTTGTTACATCCAGGAGCACCACGAATTATAAAGGCTCTTCCCAAACTCATGATTCCTGTGTTGTGCTTGCAACTTACAATAGATAGTCTGTACAACAGAATTTATTTTTGAGTAGATACAGAAACCAGTGAAAGGAACGAGCAAATACTGTTTCACCCCCTGACTACAGTGAGAGAGAAGATTAAGCCTCAGCAAGGTTGCAGCCTAACACTTTACCTACTAGATTCTGCTTCTCCTGAAAAGGAGGATAGCATTCCAATGGAGCAACCTGTAAATATGAGCAACCTGTAAATATGATTATATATATATATATATATATATATATATGTATATGTATATATATACATATATATAGATAAAGGATGAAGAATTAGAAATATCCAAAGAGGGAAATTCTGAATGGCTTTGACTGGCTAAGCTAGGGACATAACATTGCAGGCAGTAACATAGCCAAAATTCCAAACACAGAGCACAGGGTAATAATGCTAGCCCAGGACCTCATGACGCTTTGACAGTCGTCAAGAAGAGCACATTTTATCCAGAAGCCCTCTTGTGAGGGAAATGTAAGAGCATCAGCAAGCCACAGAGTCTTGTCCAATCTCTATACCAACAATGCTGGCTGAAAACATTCATTGCAGAGTCCATCTATCACATTATTCTTTCTTCTCTCCTTGGTCAGCACTGGGTATCTACATTGCAACATTCCTTAGGGATTTTTGGTTACTAATGGTCTCTCCACTGTGGAATGCAGGACCAGTGCAAGGTCTGAAGTGGGATTCATCTCACCTACCTTTAGACATTTAAAAGCTGGATATCTAAGTATGAAGTGGAGAGAAACAGACACCTCTAGAGGGCAATTCATTTGACCTATCTCAGATGCCTATTTCAGTCAGAGATGAATCACCCTCTAGAGATGCCTAGATTTCTCTATTGACGATAAAGGAAGCCTAGGGCAAGAAGTTCAGTGCTAGACTTCTGGTTTTCAGACATGTCATTTAGAAGAGATATATCCCACTCACTGTAGTGATAAGGTTCAGTTTCCACACTTAATCACTCATGCTGTTTCCAGTTTCATAAAATACCCAAGAACTCATCTCTAAGTATTCCTCATTTGCTCTATTTAATTTCTATTTTGAATTGTTCGTTTCTTCCTAAGCACTTACAGGTTTTAATTTTCACTCATTTTCTCATTGAAAATATTCATTTATAGCAAGTTCATTGTAACCTCCCTATATTTCACCTTCCAAAACAGATGTCTCAGTGATAAAAGCCAGAGTGCATACTAAAATTACTTTGTTTCATCTAGTTGCTATTCTTTCTTAAGATTTTCTTTTTGCTTCTGAGGTGTCTGAAGCCTCACTTTTCAGGTCTCTGTAGTGGCAATAAATTATTGTCTTTTTCTATTTAGTCACTGATTTAATAAGATTATTTGTTCAGCATTTTATATGATATGAATTAAATCCTTATAACTGATGCCAAGCATTTAGAAACCAGAACTAGTGCTTGAATTGGATTTAAATTTCTTCTGATCTAGAGGCCTGACATTCCCAAACCAATTTTCTAGTAGTGTAAGTCCATTGACTTCAGTAAAATCTTTACAAATGTAGCAAAAATGAGAGAAAAATAGTCAAGGTTTTTGCTCAAGAGTAAATCATTGCAGTTGTTTCTATTAATTATTTAACTTTATATTCTCCATTAAAAATATTTATTTTATTAAAAAGCATTTATGTTTGACTCAAAAAAGCAGATATTCTTCCATTATTTGTTAATGGTAACAAAGATTTGTAGTAGGTTTTTTCCTCAAGCAATAGAAAAAGTCTTTGTTAGCCAACTGTTTCACAGAACTGATACAAACAACAGCTTATGTTTCCTCAGGATTTAAATTCAAGTATTTTAAAGAATTATCCAGCATGTGTTGTACTTTTACTCAAGTCAGTTCTTTAACTAAAATATATAACCATATATTTAAACACCCTTTCAGTTACTTCAAACATTTAAACAGAAGATTCTTAATGTAAAAGTTGTATAGCACAGACTAAGTGCAATCAGCATAAAAATAATTTGACAGCCTCCACATTGCTGAGTAAATGAGGCGCAACCTTAAATATGGAACTTAGAGGCTGGTGATTTCTTTAGACTATTTTAGAGAATTTATGGCACTTCCTTTGGGAGAGGAATATTTTTCAGGAAAGTTTATTCCATCTCCCATAGGCACAGCAATTTCTCCCTAAATATTCTTAGATTATCAGCATGAGCAGGTGTTTTTCATTCTCTGTAGGTATAAGAACTGCAACAACAGAAGTAAGTTTTGTGTGAGCGAGTAAGTTCTGGAAATGTTTTGCAGTTGTTTTTCCCATCCGCTACATGAACTTGACTGTGTCAACTAGTGTCCACTATTTTATGTTTTAATAGTTATACTGCAGACTTAATTCTATAAATGTTGAACAGTGTCCAAGTACAGGTGAATTTTCCCACCAATGGACTTTTAAGAGATACAATAAAATTTGATTATCATTAATTTCCCATGACTTCACAACTTTCTTTCAGGCATGAGTGCTTGAAATGAGCAGCAGCTAGGAGAACAGAGTTCGTATGACTTGGCAGGGGAGATCTTAGGGCTGGGTCTGGCCCTTTATTTTTGTCAGAGAAGCATGCTGGATCTGCAACAGGATGTATAAATGTGTTCTAAATAATGTACATTTACCCATAGTACTATAATTTTTAAATAATCATAAAATAGTTTATAAATAGTGCATGCTCTTAACAAGATTGTGATAAGTGTATGTTTAGTAAAGCTTTCCAGATTTAAGCCGAGGTAAGGCCAATATGACAGAAGCTCCAGTCCTGTTAAAGTATAATAGATCAAAAGAAAAGATAGACTGAAGTTTCTATGGCCCATTTTAAAAGCACTCTCAGGACCAATTGTCAGTTGCTTGGCAAAATAGTGAAATTCAAACCAGAAGAACTTAAGTCTGAGAGAATGTTGGGTCTTTAAATAAAACAGACTAATGCATAATTTTCTTGCTATTTAAGACTTTCCAACAACAGTCATTACATACTGTGGATGAAAATTCCTGCAACCAGAAGTCAGGGTATTTCTTTCAGATAAGTCTCCAGAGTACAGAATCAAAATTCCCTTTCTCTCTGACATTATTGGTGTTCTACTCATTGATCTCACTTCAGCAAACAGCATGAAGATTAATATCATGCCCCAGAGATACCCTGATACTTCCTAGGTATTTCAATCTAGTAGAGTCTGGATTCTTGTTCCCAGTTTGTAGATGAGTTCTTTAAGGACTAATAATCTTATTTGGGGACGGAAAGAGGCAAGCATGTCCACTCTGGCATCAGACATGCTCTTAAAAAGCCTGAAAACCCATTTTACATGCATGCTGATCTCTTGATGTCTGTTAAACATTCTCATGAGGTGTATTTTAACTAGATTTTTGCCTGTTAAAAAAGATTCCTAAGTACAGTTCTCAATCAAGAGTAAGTATGAAAGTAGCAGCAGGAGTTTAGGATAGAATAAAAATTAAAAAGCCTTCACTCAGCCCTGTTAGGTTGTAGACATCCTCACCCCAGGAAGTTATAGAAGTTGAAAGTTTTCCATTCAAGTTTTTTTAGGCATATCTTTTGTCCAGCTGCACATAAATCCTGGGCAGTGTAGCAGTGTAGTTATTTTATATAGTAAAATGCAACATATTTCTACTCTAGGCCCAGTCTAAAAGATTCGAAATGTAAGGACACCACAAACCCATAGTGACTAAAATTAGAACTTTAAAATTATGTGTTTAACAACAAATTAAACACAACTAAACTTTCTGAATGTGTCTGCAGAAGGACTTAATCTACTTGCAGCAGCTCAGATCAGTTCTCAAGTGTAACTATGCGGACAAAGGCCAAAATGAAACAGCTGCAAATTTTCAGTTCGGGGGAAAAGCATGAGAAAGCTATTTAAAAACATCAAAGAGAGCAGATGTAAAAATGATGTTGTGACAGAGACAAAATGAAGCAGTATTTTTGAACTATTGCATGCAAACTTACTAGTAGAAGTGGAAAGAAAAATCTGAAAGGACTTGTCATTGCTTCAGCTTGCCATTTTTAACATGATAATTACACAGTAATTTATCACTGTCTCACAATTTAAAGTAAATCAAAGTGAATTTATACCCTGAACACAAATGTGTCAGAACTTTACATCAAGCAATACCTTTTTCATTACATGGAAGCAGATGTTGGCAGCAATCTCAGTAACAGAAAGCTACCTAAGACAAAAAACAGTATAAGAACACCTAAAATGTGAGATGACTATCACCAAATATATTATTTGTTTCAATTTATCATTTTATGGCACTTCTTGCTTCTACTGTATCACCAAATTTTGAGTTTGATAAGTCAGGGATCAAAATGCCTGGTTACAACTCTATAATACCATTTTTTTAAGTTTCCAGATACATCTCAGCCTGATGTTTATTATATTATTGTTGGTTTGCATGTTTTACTAACTATGTTACCTTTGAATCCTAGAGGTCAATACCAAAGTGAAAAAGTATGTCCAAACAAATTACAAAAAGTTAGAAAGGAAGGGAAACTTGTGTTGTTTATGTGTGTATGTCTGTGGTTGTACACAAGTAGATTGCTCATTTTCTTTTTTGTGATTCTACACAAATCAGGTGCAAATTGTAACACAATATTCATGTTAACATATATACATATATTTGTGTATGAGTAATTTTACCTATATAAAAAAATAATAAAAATATATATTTTTTAAGCTGATTTAGATTTTTCTAGTTCTGCCCTATTTTTAACATCAGTATGACCTCAGCAAAGGAATGTCTTTAGTTTCTGTATTTAATAATTTTGCAGTTACTATAGGCAGCCTGAATGGTAAAATAAAAACTTTAGCTGATATTTATATTTAGTCTCTTACTAAAAGAAAAAGACTTTAACAGGTAGGAAACTCAAACAGTTAAATCAAGTAATATTTTAAGACAATAGAAAATATTCAAAACTTCCTTCCTGCAATTTCCCTCAGACCTCTCTTTCATATTAAGCACCTGTAGTCTCTAATGTAGAAGACAAACAATATTCATTCTTTCAGTTAGCTCCAGTTTTCATACTTACTGAAGGATGCAGAGGATCTATTTGGGGTATATGAAAGGAGAAACAACATAAGGCCGGGATAGAAACTGAGTGGAGAAAACCAGGAAGCTAAGGAGTAACATTGTGGAGGGAGATAGGGTTGGGATCTGCAAATATATTATATTCAGTGTCAGAGAATAAATAGCACAGAATTGGGAGGTGTAATGGGGGAATTCAAGCATCTTGCTTCAGGTACAAACAGCCCACGTAATTCTGAAAGCTGCTACTGCTGCAGTATCCCTGCCAAACCGACCCAGGAGTTTCTCTTCAAGGTACAGAAGATGTTTGGTTGACTTTTGATGACATAGCATGGACTTAGGAGTAGTTCTGAGCCAAAGCATATGAAGGTTGCACAATGTTTTAGTTGGAAGGGACTGGAAAGGGTCATATCAGTCCCTCCTCATGGATGTGAATTAACCTTTGTACTGAATAAACTGGGGGACTTAGGGGAAAATATGTGTAAAATCACAACTACAACATATATGAAGATTCTGCCCCTGTTAAGGTTACTTTAATTCTGTTATTTCTAAATTCTTGTATATCTAACTTGACATTCTTAATTACTGTTTCCTACATGGCATTCATAAAAATTCACTGTGCTATTAACTATAACAAAACAAACGTAATAATACATTTTAGTTTTCTTTTAGTCATATAAAGATACATTGCAAAATGTCTCTCTATGGGATAAAAAAATACAAATTCTAAATGCCAATGATTTTTCATGTTTTTGTGAAAATGTTTGGTGGGACAGTGAGGTATAAAGTGAGAAAGAGAATTTTTTTCTGAAATGAAAAAAAAGAGGAACATTTCCCTAACACAAATACTCCTTAAATCCCTAAAAATGGAAAGTAAGTATAGTGAAATCTAAAAGAAAAAAAATTTTGGCAAACATCTATAAATGAAAAAGAGAAAAGAATGAAATGAGATGTGACTACTTCTGAGCACAGGGATTTTTAGGCAATATATTAATTTTCAATAGTTGTCAGAGAAGCAAATGTTCCAGAAATACGGGAGCTGAAAAATTATCCATCACCTCTCTTGGTGAAACAAGACCTAGCTAGAGGATGAAATACAATGAAGTCATAAGTTGATAGTGTGGGCAAGGTCACACTGCTGTGCAGTTTCAATAGCCAAGATGAGTTGTGTTTCTTTTACCCAGAATCATTCAAGTTTTCTTAAACTTCTCACTATGACTGTCTGGCACATTTGTACAGAGATTACATTTAGGATCAGGAAATTTCTGCAAATGAATTGTGTTAATTTACATCATGCTTCCTTTTTTCTCCAGGAAAATGTATACTCATATGGAGACAAAACAGGACTAGGCAAAAAGTTCTCATAGGTTTTCGGGGGGATTTTTGGTGGGAGATATTAATGAGGGGGGAAGAAAAAAAGGGAGAAGTTAAATTCTAAAAATTTTCTATTGTTACAATGGTTGGAGTAAGGTTTTTTGACATGGTTGAAACTTTTAAATTAAAATACAGTAATTTCACGACCATAAGGCGCACTGGACTATAAGGCGCACCCCCAGGAGTCGGCAAAATTCGCAACTTTGTAGATCAGATAAGGCGCACCGGACTATAGGGCGCACTTTTTTTTTTTTGCAGCGAGGCTCCACCCCCAGCTCCCCCCGCGTGTTTGCTGGACGAGGCCCCGCCTCCATCCGGTTGCCGCGGCACCGTGGCCCCGCCTCCACCCGGCAAGCCCGACCCCGCCTCCAGCCAGTAGCCCCGGCCTCGCAGCCCCGCAGGCACCCAGCAGCCCCAGTCCCGTGGGCGCCAGGAAGCCCCGGCCTTGCCTCCACCCAGCAGCCCCTGTCCCGTGGCCCCGCGGGCACCTGGAAGCCCCGGTGCTGCCGGCACCCAGCAGCCCCGGTCCTGCGGCCCCACGGACACCCAGCAGCCTCGGCCCCGTGGCCCTGCAGGCATCTGGAAGCCCTGGTTCTGCAGGCACCCAGCAGCCCCGTCCCGCGGCCCCGCAGGCACCCAGCAGCCCCGGTCCCGTGGCCCCGCAGGCACCTGGAAGCCCCGGTCCCGCAGCCCCGCGGGCAGCCAGCAGCCCTGGTGTGTGGCCTCGCGGGCACCCAGCAGCCCCTGTCGGGCAGGCACCCAGCAGCCCCGGTCCCATGGCCCCACGGGCACCCAGCAGCCCCGACCCCGCCTCCAGCCAGGAGCCCCGGCCTCGCAGCCCCGCAGGCATCCAGCGGCCCGGGTCCTGCAGGCACCCAGCGGCCGCAGCCCCGCAGGCACCCAGCAGCCCTGGTCCCGCGGGCACCCGGAAGCCCCGGCCTTGCCTCCACCCAGCAGCCCCGGTGCTGCCGGCACCTGGAAGCCCCGGTCCCGCGGCCCCGCGGGCACCCAGTAGCCCCAGTCCTGCAGGCACCCAGCAGCCTCGGTCCCGCGGCCCCACAGGCACCTGGAAGCCCCGCTCCCACGGGCACCCAGCAGCTCCGGTCCCATGGCCCCGCGGGCACCTGGAAGCCCCGACCCCGCCTCCAGCCAGGAGCCCCGGCCTCGCAGCCCCGCGGGCACCCAGCAGCCCCGACCCCGCCTCCAGCCAGGAGCCCCGGCCTCGCAGCCCCACGGGCACCCAGCAGCCCCGACCCCGCCTCCAGCCAGGAGCCCCGGCCTCGCAGCCCCGCGGGCACCCAGCAGCCCCGACCCCGCCTCCAGCCAGGAGCCCCGGCCTCGCAGCCCCGCGGGCACCCAGCAGCCCCGACCCCGCCTCCAGCCAGGAGCCCCGGCCTCGCAGCCCCGCGGGCACCCAGCAGCCCCGGTCCTCCAGGCACCTGGAAGCCGCGGCCCCGTGGGCACCCAGTAGCCCCAGTCCTGCAGGCACCCAGCAGCCCCGGTCCCATGGCCCCGCGGGCACCCAGCAGCCCCGGCCCCGCAGGCATCCAGCAGCCCCGGTGCTGCCGGAAACTGGAAGCCGCGGCCCCGCGGGCACCCAGCAGCCCCGGCCCCGCAGGCACCCAGCAGTCCCGGTGCTGCCGGAACCTGGAAGCCGCGGCCCCGCGGGCACCCAGCAGCCCCAGTCGCGCAGGCACCCAGCAGCCCCGGTCCCGCGGCCCCGCAGGCACCTGGAAGCCCCGCTCCCACGGGCACCCAGCAGCTCCGGTCCCATGGCCCCGCAGGCACCCAGCAGCCGTGACCCCGCCTCCAGCCAGGAGCCCCGGCCTCGCAGCCCCGCGGGCACCCAGCAGCCCCAGTCCCATGGCCCCGCAGGCACCTGGAAGCCCTGGTCCCGCAGGCACCTGGAAGCCCCTGTCCTACAGCCCCGCGGGCACCCAGCAGCCCCGGGCCCGCAGGCACCTGGAAGCCCCGGTGTGCGGCCCCGCGGGCACCCAGCAGCCCCGGTCCCATGGCCCCGTGGGCACCCAGCAGCCCCGGTCCTCCAGGCACCTGGAAGCCGGGGCCCCGTGGGCACCCAGTAGCCCCGGTCCCGCAGGCTCCCAGCAACCCCAGTCCTGCAGGCACCCAGCAGCCCCGGTCCCATGGCCCCGCGGGCACCCAGCAGCCCCGGTCCCATGGCCCCGCGGGCACCCAGCAGCCCCGGTGTGCGGCCCCGCGGGCACCCAGCAGCCCCGGTCCCATGGCCCCGCGGGCACCCAGCAGCCCCGGTCAGGCAGGCACCCAGTAGCCTCAGTCCTGCAGGCACCCGGAAGCCCTGCTCCCACGGACACCCAGCGGCCCCAGTCCCGCGGCCCTGCAGGCACCCGGAAGCCCCAGTCCCGAAGGCACCCAGCAGCCCCAGCCTCGCCTCCACCCAGCGGCCCCAGTCCCGCGGCCCCGCCTCCAGTCAACAGCCCCGGCCCCGCAGGCAGCCGGCACTCCTGGCCCCATGGGCACCCGGCAGTCCCGGCCCTTCGGCCCTGCCTCCACCCGGCAGCTGCAGCCCCGTGGCCCCGCCTCCACCCAGCAGCCGCGGCCCTGCCGGCTCGCCCCGCAGCTCGCAGCTCTCACTTCCGGGTTTGCAAATTTCCGAACTTTGCACATCAGATAAGGCGCACCGGACTATAAGGCGCACTTCCAGGTTCAGGGGAAAATTTTAGTCAAAAGGGTGCGCCTTATAGTCGTGAAATTACTGTACTTTGTTCCTTCTGAAAGCATTTTTTCAATTTAAATTGTTTACTTAAATATATTTATTTGAAGTTAAACAAAAAATTTAAATGTCAAAGCAAAAATTATAGTTATCATTAGTGTTTGAAGTGAAATATTTATTTAAATTTCATTTAAAGAAAAAAAAAATTTCCATCTAGTAACATTTTGCATTTTTTTCTCAAAAATTTGGTGCAGCACCAGGCCAGAGCTTCAACTTACAGGCACTTTCCAAGAATATTATGCTACTTTATAACCTTTTCCATCAAACACAACCTATATAGATAAAAATTTACCAAGGAGTGAATAATAAATGTTAAAATCAGAAAGCGATTAATTAATTTTCAGGCTATGAAAATAGATTATTCACTTTCCAAACAACAAACTCCTGTACCAAGTTTACAGCGTGGTGGGGAAGAGGTGCATGCTTAGTGTCCCTTTTTGTGGCAGCCCTCTGGAAACATTCTTTTTACCCTGCTGGTGTCTGCTGTTGCAGGGATAGTAGCTCTGCTGGCTCCTAAGCATAGTTTCCGTGGAGAAGAGCTGAGATCAGATGCATAGCATTCACAGACACCTGTTGCATTAATTATCTCTTCAGGGGAAGACCAGGATGTGTAGCACCACAGCACAAAAGATGAGGAGCTCCTGGAGCAGGCTCAGCTGAGGGCTGTGATGTTGGTCAAGAGACTGGAGCCTCTCTCTTATGAGGAAGGTTGCACAGTTGGGTCCTTCCAGCCTTGACAAGAGGTCACTGAGAGGGCAGCTCATCAATGTCTGTCAGCATCTGAAGATGGGATGCCAAGAGGATGGACCAAGCTCTGCTTGGTGTCAAGCAATAGGACAGGAAGGATTAAGAGGGGATGGGAAATTCCACCTGAACATGAAGAAGAACTGTGCAGATGAGCACACACTAGAACAGGTTGCCCAGAAAAATGTGGAGTCTCCATCACTGAAGATACTTAAGAACTGTCCAGATACAATCCTGTGCCATGTGCTTTGGGATGGCCCTGCTTGAGCAAAGAGGTTGTACAAGATGATTCACTGTGATCCCTTCCAACCAAGCCATTCTGTGATTCTGTGGTAGCTTAACTACCTGTTTAAATCCTCTTGCAATGGGTGTTTTCACAAATACAGTAAAACTCAACCAGTAGGTTTCTAAATTCTCTTTTTTTCAGTCTCTGAAGGTTCCAGTGTTGAACAAAATGTACATCAAATTTTACTAAGTCATCATTGCTTGAATAAGTTTCAGTTACTTATTAGTATATTGAAGTACTGAATCACCTAATTTAACTCAGGTAATGGGACTTAGAATGAAGCTCTTGAAGCATTTGAATATCGGCTTTCCCATGAGCAAGGATTGCAACATTCAACCTTTACAAATTAGCATATTTTTGGACTTTGCTTCTTACACTGTTGAAATACAAATATAAAGTCTTCTCAGAAATAGGAAAATATACTTGCATGAACAGAACTATATTATTTCAATGTGCATTTGATAGCTGTGAATAATATTAATTCTCACTGGCAAAGCTAGACAGTGTATGCTTCATAAGGCCTGCTGTGGTATCAAAAGTGATTTAAATAGGATCACCCAGAAGCTGATAACCTCATGGGTGAGATTAGCTGCTGTTAAACCCACAACTAATACCCAAACTGCACTTTCTTTTTATGCCCTTGGAATAATAATATTTCATTTGATTTGTTCTGAATCAGAAATGACAAAGGAAATACATGGTCATATTCTCTTCGTTACGGATGACTTTTTCACAAGGTGAAATAATATTTATGTAAATACAAATAAAGATGCAATTATTGCAGCATTCACCTAGAAAATAGTGTATAGCATTTAATTAGAGAATTCCAAAGGCTGATGCTAATGTATACACTAAACCAGGAAGAGTAAGTATTATGCCTTAGGAAAATTTTCCCTGATAACAACATAAAATAGAAATTTTATTTAGGTCAGGAAACACAACAATGTAGATAGGATATATGCAATCTGTGAGATCAAGTTCAATATTCAGAAAGAAATTTCAAATAAACATCATACGTTAGAGAGTTGTTAATACAACAAACAAGGTTCTTGTTTCAAAGCAGCATTTTCTGGAAGGATAAATATTTATTATTCTCAAGATGTTATTCTTTAATAACCACTTCCCTAGCTGTTCTTTATTTTGTCACATGAAATATATATATATTTTCCTGAATACAAATGTATATATTCCTCATCTCAGTTACTGGGAATACCCTCTAAGTAAATTTCAATGTAGCCCTGCTCCTTGGCCTGCATCCTGCCTCTTTCAAACTTGTCAATCTACATGTCACTACTACATGGAGATTAGAGAAAAGCTTGAATTTAAGCAGTACTATGTTGTGGTTTTACCCCAGACAGAAACTTACTCATTCCCCCATCGTGTCTATGGTGGGATGAAGAGGAGGATCAGGAAAAGTAAATCCCATGGGTTGAAATAAGAACAGTTGAATAATTGAAACAAGGGGAAATAATACTATAATAACAATAATAGTAATTGCAATGAAAAAGGAGGCAACACAGAGAGATCAATCCCAAGGAAAACAAGTGATTAACAATACAACTGTTCGCCACCAGCTGAACAATGCCCATCCTGTCCCCCAGCGGGCAAACCCTGAGGGTAACCTCCTCCCAGTTTCCATACTGTTTATAATATTTTATAACGCATAATATTTATTATTATTAAATAATATACAATATTTTATAATGTATATAGTATTTTATGACAGGGAATATCCCTTTGGATGTTTGTGCCAACTTGTTTGTCCTGGCTGTGCTACCTCACATCTCCTTGTGCACCTCCTCACTGGCAGAACAGGAGAAACTGAAAAGTCCCTGACTGAGGGTAAGCACAACTTAGCAAAGTTTAAAAACATCAGTGTGTTATCTACATTTCCCTCATACTAAATCCATGAAACACTGCGACTGGAAAAGATTTATGTCAGATGTTACCAGCTACGGGAAGAGAATTAACTCTATCCTAGCTGAAACCATGATATAATGAAAGATTTCTTCATCTAGCTTCGCCTTTGGAAGCTCTTGGACGTTTAATGAAAAAAGAGTATGTCATTTGGAACAGAAAAGGGTTGGCCATTAATACCTACCACTACTGTCAGTTGTAGATTAATATGTTTATACTCAAACAGAAATAAATTAGGGCCATTTTTTTAGCTTTGCTTAGTAGACTGCTGCAATTTCATTTCAGTTTGTTATTTCCAGGTTTTAAAATTCTCAGCCAATTGTGACAACATTTCCCTATCCCTTTGAATTATACTGGGAACACAAAATAGTTTCTCATCCAGTTTACTCTCAAACCTTCTTGAATAATCACAAGAGGTTTGTCTCAGTATAAACTGATGTTGAGCCAGACTAACAGCTCCCATGCCAATTCTCATCTTTCTGTCTGCACAGATGGAGTGAAAGGACTTCCCTGTGGGTTTTTGGCAGCTAACATAATCAGATCACCTAACAATTGTTCCAATTTTTTATAAGAGGATGTTATCTCCTCCTAAATATAATTACCCATTCAGAATTCCTCTGATTATTTCTTAAGAAATGCCTATCATTTCCATTTTTTCAATGAAGTATATCAAATATTGTAGCAGTAAAGTGGGTAGTACCATGACTAGTTATAATTTGACTACTTTCTGTTAAAAAATCTTATTTCATTTCTTTGAAGACAAAGAATCAGACAGATAAACAGGACAAAAAAACATGCAGGTTTTTATGCTTAAATTAAGTGCTGGGGAAAGAAATAAAAAAACATAAACCCACAGATCTCACAGGTCCAGATCTGTAGGTGTGAAAGTCAGTACTGCACTGTGTTTCTGAGGGTCTAAGCTGATTTATGCCAGCTGAGAACTTGGCTTGGCTCAAAAAGCTGGATAATCAAAGATGTCAGTCTACTCCGAAAACTTTCCTTAAATCACAGGTCATGTAATCTAGGGGGACTTAGAAGAGCTTTCATTCAACTCCCTCATCTGTATAGTCTCTTACTACCTGAGAAATACAGATAGCAGATACACTTTTCACTTTATTTTCCACACATCTCAGAAGGAAGGCATGCATCTTTGCTCACAATGTGCCAAAGGAACAGAAAATGTTCTAAGTCTGAAAAGACAGCCAAAACAAGATGAATAAAAGCTTAAATATAGAAGTCTGTGTAATATTTATTTGCATTAAATGAGTCGAAAACTCTAAATCCCAATCATCAGTAATGCTTTGTCTTGATTCACCATTGTACTACTTCAGCTGCATTTCAGCATACTTCCACTGAAGTTAGAAGAAAACTACATCACCATAAACTAAACCATTCTTTATTCAAATCCCCTAATATCTGCCATCTCTAATCTTTACATGCCTACTGAATTTTGATATGTATTATGAACTTTTGTTTTATTATGTACATATCAAAGCAGTGATTTTCTGTGCCCTTCTCTGGGTCTGTGCACATGCTCAATTATTTATACCCTATCTGTGTACACATACTGCAATAAGCTCACTGGGTTTGGTTCTTATCAGATAATTGCTCCAGTATAAACTGTTTCCCATGTCATATTTAAGCAGGTTGCTAAGGATATTTAACATGCTCTGAAGTTGCCTATTTTTGGCTCCACACTGTGAGTCTATAATATATTTTTTTTAATATACTTAATGCTTTATATGATGTGCTGAAAATAAGTATTTAATTTGCACTTCAGTTAACAGGCGTTTATTGTACAGTAAGAATCAATTGACTGCAACAAGGACCCTTTTTACGATTTAATCCACTCAGAAAATTCAGTTGCTATCACAATATCCTCAAAATTGCAACAATAATAAACATAAAAGTAATATATTATCAGTAATGGGTATCTAAAGGACATGAAACAAGATATATAGGGAAAGTTATCCATCAATTAGTCTACATTCCTAGTGTAAAAATATATTTAAATTAATTTAGTTTTTCACTAATTAATGCAAATCAGATTTACTTTCTTGGTTTATGAGACAACTAAATTTCTAAAGAAAGATTTTAGCTTTACTGTGTGAATAGTGAAATAGCTATACCCACAATACACATGCATCTCAATTCAGCAGCACTGGATGGTGATTTATGGGGTCATCTCCTAAAACACACATACACACATACAAATACCATACTAGGTTTGCCTGCAAAAAGCTTCAGGATTCCCATAAACCTGCTAAAAATGTACGGAAGTAGGTAAAAATTTTAATCATTAAACATTTAAATCTTTTAAATAATTAATGTCTATCCAATTGGATATTTAGTTGCACTGATGCTGCACTGACAGGGGAAGAGTGACAGAGAGCTGCATGAAGCTGTAAAATGAAGGTGAGAGATGGTGAAAGTACTGTAAGGTTACCCCTCTAGCCTCTCCCACTTATATGGCTTCAAAAGGAGTGATGCAAATTAAGATGAAAGGTGGTGATAATCTGTGGTTGCTGAAGTAGAAGCTTGGAGACATGAAAAAGCTTAAGAGAATGCAGGAGAATTCAGAATTAACAAAATAGTGTTATTTTTTTAATTTATGTCAGCCTACCAAATATTAAGATGAAGGTCCTAGGGTCTAGTTGCCTCTGAAAAAGTAATTAGACTGAAGCCTAACAGAAGCACAAAAAGCAAATGAATGGGCATTTTCAAAAACACATTTTCCACTTTCCCATCCTCAAAGCTTATTTTGCCATAGTGAAAATCCATTCCTGTGCCATCTCTTCACCTTAGCTTTTCTCTAACATCAGCTCAAATGCAGAGGCTTCATATGCTGTCACAAAGGTCAGCATACATATGCTATTTCCTTTGCCAGTCTTGAGAACAAAATCCAAAATCCATTTTTCAAATCAGCAAGTCCTATTTTATGGCCTGAGAAATGTGAGGATGTTGCAGATGAAAACCGAATTCCTCAATCTGCTGTCAGAAACCACCAGGCAAAACCTGCAGAGTTAAAAGAACATACATCTCTCTGTAGCTCAAAAAGTAGCTCAGACATCATCTCTTTGCCAGTCGGAATATCCAGATAATTTAAGAGGCAGACTTAAAAACAGAGTACTGCAGCTGCTGAACCTTGAGTCAAGGACTGAATGACAGTTTTAAAGACTGAGCCAAAAATGTACAGTTGACCGGAGACCTACAGGAAGGTTATGCTGATAGTTGTTTAATATAAATGCTATAGAAAGTTGATTATAGAATCATGGAATACCCTGAGCTGAAGGGACCCACAAGGATCATCAAGTCTGATCCCAGCCCTGCACAGGACAACCCCCAAGAGTCACACCATGGACTCGAGAGTACTGTCCACACTCAAAACTCTGTAAGTCATGGTGCTGTGACCACTACCCTGTGGAGCCTATTCCAGAGACCAGGCACCCTCTGGGTGAAGAATGTTTTCCTGATATGCAAACTAAAACACCCCTGACACAAGTTCAGGCCATCCCCTTGTGTCCTCTTATTGGTCAGCACAGAGAAGAGATCAGTGTCAGCCCCTCCACTTCCTTTTGTGAGGAAATTGTAACTCCAATGAAATGCCCTCTCAGTCTCCTCTTCTCTAGGCTGAAAAGACCAAGTGACCTCAGCCACTCCTCATAAGGCTTCCCTTCCAGATCCTTACCCTTCTTTGGACACTCTCTTCCAGTTTAATATCCTTTTTTGTATGTGGCACCCCAAACTGCCCCCAGCATTCAAGGTGAGGCTGCCCCAGCTCAGAGCAGAGTGGGACAATCCCCTCCCTTTCCCAGCTGTCAATGCTGTACCTGACACCCCCCAGGACAGGGTTGGCTCTTCTGGCTGCCAGGGCATTGCTGGCTCATGTTCCACTTGCCATTGACCAGCACCCCCAGGTCCCCTTCTGTGGCACTGCTCTCCAGCCTCTCATTCCCCAGTCTGTCTGGACATCCAGGGTTACTTCATGCCAGGGGCAGAATCTGACATTTTTTCTGTGTTAAACTTGATACTGTTGGTGATTGCTCAGCACTTTAATTTGTCAAGGTCTCTCTGCAAGACCTCTGACCTTGAGGGAGTCAACAGCTCCTCCCCTGAGTATTCTTTTCAGTCCTGCATCAGTGTGGTTTATGAAGGTATTGAAGAGCACGGGCCCTAAAATTGTGCTAGCTTTAGCCATAACCTGAACTGATGGGACACAAACCCCAGTTCATGCTCATGTTCAAGTACACTGGTGAGAATTGTACCTGCCCTAGTACCTGCCACTCAGCCTCAAAGGTAGCTGAGTGAAAAGTGGCAACCAATGCCTGCCTCTCATCTTGTTCTTTACCTGTTTTCCCAGGTTACATTAATCATGCTGCTCAGCTTTGTAGACAGCTAATTCTCAGTAACATCTCCTATTTCAGTTAGTTCTAGGCACAAAGAAATACCTTCCTCTGTGCTTTGTTAACCAAAAAGGAAGAGTGGGAATAAAGTATTTTGTGTATTGAAATCACATCTGAGAAATCGGAGGCTTTCTTACCAGTCCCAAGAAAATGGACAGCTTAGGCAGTTTGCCCATGGTCCAAAATCTGGTATAGCAGACACCTGACTGGAGGCTGTGGCTCCCAGATATCATCATTATTCCAGTAACAATCATTCCAGATTTCAGCACAGACTTGCTCTTATCTACAAATGCTTCCAATACAAAGGTAAAATTTTTACTAAAAGTAGCAATGAGCTTTCATCTCATGTGTTTTTTTGAGCTGTTGCAGTCAATTGTGCTGACTCTTCATATGTCCTAGAAAGGCAAGATGGAGGAGAGCAAAGTTATTCTATGTTCATGTCTTACCAAACCATGAATTTAAAATGGAGCAATGGCTGTACCATGAACCTGAGACCAAAATGACAGGTCTCCAAAAATTAGGTAAAGTCTTCATAGAAACTTTCATGCTTTTTATCTAACCTGATAACAAAGCTAGTTTGTGACTTATAAATTGCTCTGATAAAACCAGGAGAGTTTGTTACCTCACTTTTCAAGTTATTCAAAATAGGATTTATATAGTTCTTTAGTCACAGTCTTAGTAAAAAGCCTTGTGACAATGATTGTTCAAGTTCTTCAAAGTCAGCTAAACCTGCAATAAGAGCTAAGTAAAAAGTTCTTTTAGGGCTGTAGGTGGCAAAATTTTCTAATTCACATAGTCGTCACTTTAATAGGAAGCTTTAAAGTGGCCTTTGTTATTTCCTAAGGCTTCTTTAAAAGTGTTTTAATAAACGCTCTTCTGTTGTGAATCTTTTCATCTTCCTTATATCCTTAGAAATTATCAACCTTAACTTCTCTCAAAAATCTTCATTAAATCTCACGATTATTTCTAGCTTGGACCTCTCTTTCCCATTTAGTGTTTTTAATCTTTGATTCCACAGAGACTAGCTTTGAGGATTTTTTTTTCTCCATTTTGGGTCACACCAGGACTACTTCTGTGAAATTCAATTAGAACCTTATAACAGGTCCCTATAAATTTCATCACTTCAAAAAACAAACAGTAAGATCTTGAAAGAAGCACTCTGTGACTGCCAGAAGGCGTTTATTAGCACTTTGTCAGAAAAGCATATTTGTTTTGGGTAGATCAATCAATTCTACTTCAAATGACAAGTCCTTGAGCTCTGAATACTGTGGACCTATATAAATATTCAGATTTTATTAATAAAAAAATACAACACTTCATTTTAGCATGAAATACTAGAGAATGAGCTGACTATTAAGTGCAAAATTATTGCTTCAGAACATTTACTTTTACCTTCAACTTCAGGTAAAGGCTTGTTCTCAGAACATTTGCTTTGTCACCTTGATCCGGGCCACCAGAATTGCCATTAAGGCTTAGCAAATGATTGCTTTTCCTTTCTCAAGTCATCATTTCCCAACCATGTCTTTTCAAGCTACAGAAATCACTGACTGATTTGACACATTTAAGGCATGCCTGCATTAGGAGAATCTACAATACAATAATTACATCGATGTCATTTAAGATTGCCACATCTGCAGTCCCACATTACAACTGCACAGAACATCTACTCCAGAAGAGTTCTATGATGCCACTAATCACACTGGTGAAAATTTCACCTCAACAGCTATTTTGCTAACAAGTAGGTCATCTTGAGATTTTTTTCTAGATGTCCAAACTGTCTAAAGGTGAGAAAGAGGTAGTCAGAGAAAGACTTTTAAATGGAACCAACAATCTAAATTAGTCGTGAGAAAAAAACAGTAAAGTTACAGTGAAAAATGGAATCTACTTATCAGCAAGTTTCAAAATAATAAGCAGCAAATATAATATTTTTACCATTTTGACTAGATGTTTCTCTTAGCTTCAGATGTCTTTTGGGTAATTGTATTTTTTGCCACACAAATTGGAAAGCATGAGCAGTTTCAGGGAACAAGATCATATTGTCTTGATAGTTGTTAAGGTGTTTATTTAGGTTATGGCGAAAGTTTTCCTGCAAATTAGAACAGAGTCGAATCCAAGTTGCCTGAAACTCAACCATTCTGCAGAATGCCTTACATCTTGTCCCTTGTGCACTTTATGTGCACTGTTAAACTCAAGAGAAAAAGAATTTCTATGGTATTTACTGCCATATTGGGTTACCATGGTTTTGGTAGTGGGGGGCATACAGGGGTGGCTTCTGGGAGAACCTGACAGGAGCTTCTTCCATATCCAGCAGAGCCAAATCCTGGCAGCTCCAAAGATGGATGTGCTGCTGGCCAAGGCTGGGCCAATGGTGGTAATGCCTCTGTGATAATATATTTAAGGAGGAAAAAACTAATTATTGTGTAAATATAATTGTGGCTAGAGTAGAGTGGGAATATGTGAGAGGAACAGCCCTGCAGACACCAAGGTCAATGGAGAAGGAGGGGCAGAAGATGCTTCAGGCAGTGGAGCTGGGATTCCTCTGCAGCCTGTGGTGCATCCCATGGTGAAGCAGCTGTGCCCCTGCAGCCCATGGGTTATGCAGAGATCCACCCTCAGCCCCTCGAGGAGCCCCAAGCCAGAGAAAATGGAGGTTTGAGAGGGGGCTGTGAACCTGAGGGAGGCCTGTGCTGGAGCAGGCTCCTGGCAGGGACCTGCAGACCTGTGCAGAGAGGAGCCCATGCTGGAGCAGGTTTCCCACTAGGATTTGCGACTCCATGGGGGACTCATGCTGGAGCAGCATGTGCCTGAAGGAAATCTCCCTGTGGAAGAGGGACCCACATTGGAACAGTCTGTGGAGAACTGTTGTTCATGAGATGGACACTTTGGAGAAGTTGGTGGAGAACTATCTCTCATGGGAGGAACCCTGCTCTGGAGCAGAGGAACAACTCCTCCCTGAGCAGCAACAGGAACAGCTGTGTGATGGACCAACTATAGTCACCATTCCCCCTCTCCCTGCTCTGATTTTGTTAGGAATTAATTCAACTAATATCCACAGTTGGAGTCTGTTTTGCCTGTGATGGTATTTATGAGTGATCTCTCCCATTCCGTGTCTCAATCCGTGATCCCTTCACTACATTTTGTCTTCCTGCTCAGTTGCAGAGGGGAATGATAGAATGTCTTTGGCAAGTCCCTGGCCTCCAGCCAGGGTAAACACCCACTATAACTATGTACAAAAAAAAAAAAAAAAAAAAAAAAGAAAAAAAATCCAACAGGAGTAACAGGTTATATATATATATTGCCTTAATCATATATATATATATATGATTAAGGCAATAATACATTCCACGGGAGACCCAATGAAAGGAAAAGTAGAATTTAGATTGTCAACATCTAATAATAGCTTTTGAATATTTATCACCAGCATGTATATAGTTTTGACCAGAAAATACATTTTGACCAGAAAACACATTTTGGCCTTAATACCTTACTAAGTCAAACTTGCTTTGAAACTTTTAGGCTGGTATACCAAAAGACCCCTCAAAAAAGAAGCAACAACTCCAAAATCTAAAAACTGTCAGTTTCAGTAAAATGCCATTTAAATTAGGGGAACCGATCCAAAAATTCCCAAGGAATTGTATCTTCTGAACGGTTTTACACCTGTGTAATTCTTGGTTCTCATTTTCACTTTTTGGCTCTAAGTCAGCTGAAATCACTGCACTCTAGTGACTGAGGACATGAGATGGTTTGAGTATTGTAATCATCTTGCAACGAGTTCTGACTACATATGTTTTAAAGCTGCATAAATAGAGGTAGAGGGAGCATAATCATCCAGCCGTCCCATCCAACGTATGTTTAACATTTTCAGTAATATTCAAAGAACATGCATTTTCTAATCCAGTGTCTTCTACTAAATGTGTTCAGGCCCACACATGTAAGGACCCAGTATTTACTAAAATTAATAGGAGTTTATAACTTGCCTAGAAATTCCATAACCAATGCTCATTTCTATAACAATTTGCCTAAGAAAAGAGCAAATGAGTAGAAGAGAAAGTCTAAACTCAAAAAATCAATCTCTGGGGAACACTCTTCTAATCATTCTTCTACAAACTTTCACCTGAAAATTCTCAAATTCCCTGCTGTGTGTGCAGAGAACTGTACCAAGAGTTACTTCATAAAATATCTAGAGTTATTCTAGAGAGCTCTTTTGAAAGAAAATAAAATTAATCTTTTTTGAAAAGGGCACAAGAGTCTTACAGTTCACACATCTCTGCTTCAGCATTCATTTTCTCTTTCTATTGAGATACACCTGACTTTTTTATTATTAGCATTTGTTTCCATTTTTATCACTGATAACATTACATTTGTTCTGGTTTCCTAAGTACAGTATAAAATATGAATTGTTTACACAGTCACTGTTCAAATTGTCATTACTTTCCTTCTCACCTTAATGTCATCACAGACATCTCACCTTCCTTGCTAACCTGATGTTGATTTAATGACTTGACTTGCTCACGACAATAATGCCTCTTATCTTTCAAGCTGCTTAATGTAATTGTGTTAAGAATATCTGAAGTGACTGTGCAAGCAAATTAGAATTATCACAAGAAGTTTTATAGTAAAAAATGATTACAGGAGTTTGAATGCCAAGTCAATGAAGAATTTAAAGATTTTACCTAGCCCCTAAATCACAAGTAGTTTTGCTAAATAGAGCAGCTAAGAATTAACTTTCTTTAGCTGTGGTTTTCATAGGGCTTCAACAGAAAATTCACAAAATAATTCCAAGCCTCTGATGTAAATGCCAGATATTAATCAATTCAATTGGAGACCTTCACGAGGACAATGACCTGGAAGGAAAAAAAATCTGACATTTTAACCAAAATAGCCAAACCGACTGTCATCCCGGTTAATGGTAATAGAGAATGTCTCAAACCCGGACTGAATTTCCCAAGGACATCTATCACAACTTCCTTCTGTTCAGCCCTGACACTCTCACCTCCATTCTTGATTAACTAACTGATATCTAACTTCTTGACATACCCCAGTACCCCAGAAAGAGCTCAGATCTCTCCAACAAACATAACATCATGGTACGATAGAGACATTCATTAGTCAATAAACTAAAATGGAGATTTTTAGGCAGTACTCATCTATCCATTCCTAAGGGGTATATATTTATGACACAGCCAGAGAAGATGCAAATGTTTTGTTTCCCAAATTAACCTGTTAAGATTTAGCTACCTCACGTCACTGCTTAAGTGAACATCTACAGAGTAAAGTGTGTATGCTTAAGTCCAGAAGCAATTCTAAGAGTGATGAAGTTACTGTCATGTTTAAAATCAAGTAAATGTATAACACCACATTGTGTTATAGTCAAATTCATGTTATAGTCAAATACAGGAAAAATATAAGCCCATAGTACATGACATTTATTCCTCTACATGTGCATACCTGAAATTTCATTGTAAGCAGACATTTCTAACTTGTCTGTGATACAAAATAAGAGAACTCTTCTTAGAGTTCTTCTTTTCCTGTCATTGTATATTAAAAAGGGCCAAAAATAGTCTTGCAAATAGATTTGTAGACTGCTAAAATAACATTCTTTTATTGTAACTGATTATGTCTGGTTTTTCATGTAATGCTTACCATCCAAAAGTTTACTTCTCTCACTTGAAGAAGTAAATTTATTTTGCCATTAGCTTGACCTACCACACAACCTTGTTTTGGACTGCTGTAAAAAACATTTGAAAACCTGAGATACAGGGTCAAGTACAGCATAAAATTGATCACATGTTATTTCCATACCAGTTTCTACCATCTTGGCTAGTGGAAGATATCAACCTAAGTGAAGCCTGTTTCCAGTCACCATAAACCTATGCCAAAATTTAAAGAACTAAGTCTGAAAGAGAGGAAAAAGAATGAACAAAAAGGGTATAAAACTAATGTATTGCAATTAATATGTATATACTATTAACAGTCATTCCTTTTGGGGAAGTATTGTTTGACTTGCTTTCCAATTCATTGTTCATTATGTCAACTGTACTACATTGTCGTGAGGGAGTGCTTGAATGGTGAGAACACAGGGAAAAGGACAATTATAAAAATAGAAATAATGGAGACATTTAAATAAGCTAAATTCAGAGAAAAACTTTTGTATGATCTTGTGGCATTATTTGCTTAGAATTCTTATGAGGAAGTCTGAGACATCTGTATTCAGATAATCCACATTGCAAGTGAAGTTAGGAAAACAAAGATGACTAAAACATTTAAATGCAGAGCTACTTCCTACAAGACATGCAAATCACATTCTGATTCCATTAAAATTTCCTGTCCCTCAGCCTTCATTGTGCCATTATTAAAAACAATACTCACACACACAAAAGCACAGTTTTTCTTAAAGTTCCCTGCAGATTTGGATAAAAAGGGCAAAGCTCTTTAGTTTACAGAGAAAAATAGCAGAGCTGAGTGTTCTCTGTTACTGAACCTGAAATACATCATTTGTAACAGAAGGGAACTCAGCAAAAAACTTAATCAAGATTCCAGAAGTAAGCATAATATATAGCATATGTGACAGGGGAGACACGACAGACACCAGAGAAGGCTTCAAGCATCAGCACTTTATTGTTCTCCAGTAAAACCTTCGATACTCTTCATCTTACATGCATTCCATCTGTGTGCCTCTTCTCCCCTTCTGCGACTGGTCAGTGCACCTCAGCCTTCCATGTTTCCCTACCCTGAATACTCTTCCCCTGTCCCACATAGTTCACCTGTCCTACGCAGTTGTAGACCATTAGGGATGAGGCTCGGCCACAGCCTCATTCCCAATTACCACAAACTGTGTGCCTACACATACGCATATTTTAGAAGCTGAATTCTATTTCAAGATTATGTAACATAGTAGATTTTAGAGTTTTAGACCTAAGTCTTATCTCTCCTGAATGCCTACAATCCTGTCTGTAACAGAATTAATGTAGCTGAATTAATGTACCTGAAAAAATGCCTCCCTTTGCTGTTATAGCTGCAATGTATCAAGATCCAAGTGTGTACAGAAAACTTGCAACGTTTTAATGACATAAGTGAACCTTCCTAGTTACTTCAAACAAGTGAAAAATGGAAAGATTTTGCTGCACTGTCCCTAACACATAAAATTACAACAGAATATAGAAAGTCCTAATCTAATTTGAGATTCTGGGAAGGCTGTGGTGACTTGATGGCAGTTACCCACAGGGCTACTTACTCCTTCTCTTCCCCCAAGAGGGGCAGAAGACAAAATAAGAGTAACAACAGAGAGAAAACTCTGTTTTCTCATGTATTCAGGAATAAAAAAATACAAGGAAATCACTTACCAAGTATTATTACAGGCAAAACAGACTTGGAAAACTTAATTTTGAACTTTTCGTTATTAACTTTAATTATTAGCCCTTTCAGTGAAGAAATTTTTCCTAGTAGCTATCTATTCCATTGGCAACATGAACCCATTTCTTCTCATCCTGTTATTTTTTATGTGGGAGAATAGACTGATTCCCACCTTGCTACAATCTCCCTTCAGGCAGTTGTAGAGAGTGATAAGGTATCTCATGAGCCTCCTTTTCTCCAGGCTGAACAACTCCAGATCCCTCTGACACTACACATGACGTGCTCTAGATCCTTCACATACCTCAAGTGTATTCTCTTAATGGCATTCTAAAGATTTATTCAGATGATGACACACCAACTCAAATACCTATTTGTTTTGTTTGGACTCTTTCAGAAAACTAGCAAAGATAATGCCATAGCTCTGAATTTCAAGGTTGACCAAATTTAAGCTGAAAGCAAAATGAAAGCCAAATGGGATGAATACAAGAATAAAAGCAAGAGCATATATCTTTATGGAATATTTTGTTGCTTGTTAAATTTTACTCCTCATTAAATACAGCTTAAAAATCTTAATATATACTGTATATATATATATATATATATATATATAATTTTTAGGCATCCAGTTGAATGCATTCATATATTGGATTGGAAAATGATAATAAATTAGAATATGTTATTTTACATTGCAAATGAGCATAAGCCATAGCCCTGACTGGAGGGTCTGACAGAAAATGGCGATTGCAGATGGATTATTGGAAAGAATTCTACCTAAATCTCCAATCCTTGCCTCTTTGAACAATAGACTGTGAGTAGCATTTCCTACTCCTTTTTTTTTTCTTCAATGTCTTTAGTTTTTATTTGAGTTAGATGTTATTATTATTTGCATCAGGCGGGGACTTCAGTCTGCAGGCACTGAGCCCAAGTCCTGTTAAAGTTATGTATAGTATGTAAAGGTTCTCTCTTAAGTACATGTATGCTGGTTAATCCTTACCTATTTTAAAATACACTCAGAAGACTGCATGGTTTGATTCCATGCACAGCTACAATTTATGCAAAACGTCTACTTCCTTGCAGCTGTGAATATAGTTTAAACATATCTTTTATTTATTCAATCTCTAAAATTTATATTGGGATATATATTTTTTCCTACACAAAACACTACTACAAAACACTTTCGATACCTTCACTTAGTCACAGAAATATGTATTTCTATGTGGTGCATCCCAGTGCTACACAAATGTTGACTGTCCACTTAGAAATTTAGTCCCTTTCACAGAGACTTCTAAAAACAGAAATGGTCACAAGGTTAAAAGACATTGAGTAATCATCACCAAAATTTTACAGTACTTCACAGAACAGGAGGAGGGCCTCTAATTTTTTAGCAGACTTACTTGGTCTTTTGATGCAGCACCATAACCTCTGCTTGCTGGCCATTAATTCCAATCAGGTGTTGAATGGAAACTGCAGAAGTTCTCCACAATGTTTAACCCTTCAAATCATAGAACATGCTTTCAAGTTTAGATCCACTTCTTTTTAGAATGACAAAATATCAAAACCAGTCAATTTTAGACTAAGTAGGTGAGGACAGATGCTTTTACATCACTGCATCAAATCTTTTAACCAATAAAACCAAAACTAATAATTCTTCATGTGGCCCTTCTATGATTGCTAAACTGTATAAATGAAAAACAAGATTCTGGTTCTCATTATTCATCTTCTCCTAGTTGAAATCACTATGAAGAAATTATATCCAAATCTGGAGTGAAGCCATTCTTGGAGTGGAATACAGTGGTCATCACAGGTTCAGTAGCATAGTACAGTAGCCTTTTAAGGGGAGATTACCCTGTTGAAAATACATTATTAAATAGATAACAGTGCAGTTTACAAGCTAGAATCTGTCCAGGCCACATCTTTGGTGTTCAGAGTTCACCGGAACTTTTAATGACCCAAAGTAGGTTTTTCCTTGGTTCTCTCTCAAAACACTTCAGATATTCAGTTAGAAACCTGAACTCTAGATATCCCTCAACTGAAGATCTGAATGAAAATGAAAAGGGCAAAATGTCAGTAGTATGTATTGTCTTAGTATAAAGAATCCCCAGAAGCTTGGGAAACATGTCTTTTTAACGAGAAACAACAGTTTGTGGCCAGCTGTTCCTCATCATTATGAAAATGTTAGCTCTAGCAAGATGTGCAATAGGGGCTATAAACACAGTACCTTGTAAATAAAGCCTGTGTGGATAATCTTACCTATTAATATAAAAGGCACTGAGAAAAGGTAGACTGGGCTCATATACTGGCTGACAATTTAGGGCAAAATATACTGTTTTTCTTCACCCTCTCAATGAGACGTTAGACGTAACCTGGGTCCAACAACAACTGAGCCTCCTTAATGTGTTTATTAAAATGCGAATTGAGATGCTGAGTGGAAACGTGGTGCTGCATACGAATCTATGAGTCTATCTGCATATGACAGACACTCTTTTACACCACTAAACTTTACACACAGTAGGATCACTCATTGGACTTCTTTTCAAAACACAGTATAATTGTGGATTTATGGAGCTTTTCATAAAGCTATTATGAAAAACACACAAGTGCAGGCAAAGAGCTAAATTTATCACAAACCTTAGAAAATTTTCTGCCTTAATATTAACAGAGGGTTACCCAGAGTTAGGGAGTTGCAGTATGTATTTCAACATTTTCTGTCCTGTGATTAAATACTGTCTACTCCTGTCTAATATTAAATGTTTAGAATTTATCTGACAGGAAAAAAAAATGGAAAAAAATCAAGAATCTTTTCCATGGGTATTCTATAGCAATTTGCTCTACAGTATCTCCTTTTATTTTATATATTTCCATAGTAAACCAGAGGAATCAAAACAAAAAAAAAATGAAATTCACTGTATAAGCTATTTTTCCAGGGCTGTATTCATGCAAACTAGACAGAATCACTTTCCTTTCCTTTCCTTTCCTTTCCTTTCCTTTCCTTTCCTTTCCTTTCCTTTCCTTTCCTTTCCTTTCCTTTCCTTTCCTTTCCTTTCCTTTCCTTTCCTTTCCTTTCCTTTCCTTTCCTTTCCTTTCCTTTCCTTTCCTTTCCTTTCCTTTCCTTTCCTTTCCTTTCCTTTCCTTTCCTTTCCTTTCCTTTCCTTTCCTTTCCTTTCCTTTCCTTTCCTTTCCTTTCCTTTCCTTTCCTTTCCTTTCCTTTCCTTTCCTTTCCTTTCCTTTTCTCCTTCCCCCTTTCCTTTCCAAAAATTTTGAGTAGATTTAGTGCCTGATGGTAGTAGACTACCGCTGCTGCCAGCCAAAATTATTCTGGGACCTTCAAGGGGTTTTCTTTACCACATTTTTAAATTAAGCTCAGCATTTTAACTTCATCATAATGCCTGTGCCAATTCACACCAAAGAACAAACAAAAATCCTAATTTCCTGTTATTATTTCCTAACTTCATAAAATCAAGGGGCTTGGGTATTTTTTCCTTTTCTTCCTCTTATTTAACAGAGGGAGTAAAAGGACTCAAATTTCAGATTACCGAAGACCACCAGAAGGGGTGAAGGGTTGGATATAAATTACATTTCTAAATTGCCTTTCTTTCTTTTTCTTCTTTTGAAGTGAGAAAAGGGATTTCCATGCAGAAAGTATGTTTTCTACATTTTAAAGTTTAACTTGAGGAACTTGAAGTAGATACACAAGGTTCAACACTGAACTAAACTCAAGTTTTAGGAATGCAGTCACAAAGAAAAATCTTAATTTTATCATTCTAAACCACTTTGCATGGCAAGAGAAGTACTACATGTCTAAGAATTCTGGCACTGCATTCAGAGCAACCATAATTTTAAGAAGCATTAGCTAAACTAGTCTAGTTGCAAAGTATTATTGAAATCTCATAGTTACAACTCAGATATGTCTAACTACATGGAAAAATACTGCTTTTTTCTGCTTTGTCCCCTTCTTTATCTCTTCTCAAATTGGTGCTGACCATCCACATGCAGAACAGAAAGGAATGTAACCATCCACCAAACTCAAGCAGTTTGCATTGGATGTGTGACATTTTCTGTCCAAACTGGGATTGCAGACCTGGCCACCCAGCCATCGAACAGAACAGGCCTGTTTGTAACAAAATCTCAGGTGTTTTTCCACATTTGTTAAATAATGCTATTTGTGTAGGTTGGGGCTCAGATCGTTTAATCCTTGATATCTGTCTGCTTACATGGAAGCTTGGAAGCTAGTCCCCCTTGGCTCCCTTTCAGGTCAGTGGAGAGTAATGAGCACTTTCAAGGTTTGATTCATTTCGCTTCTCTTAGACAGCTGCTTTAGGATGAGACAAATTGCACTTCAGACTCTACTCACTGTATTGACTACATCTCCACAGACTATGAATGGAGCCCAGGGCACCAACATTACCCTTGATGAATCCAATCCTTTCTATTTTTTCCATCATCTGCTCCAGGTACATCAACTAACTCTGATGAGTTCTGAGAGTCAAATAAATTTTTAATTCTCAATAGCTTTTTTTTTCCTAAGCCACAGGTATATGAATTCTCAGCTACTCACTAAAAAAATTAATTTTAAAATCTGCAAGTTTTTCACTGCATGGTCAGGCATATGACAACTTGTAAAGTAGGAGCAAAGCATGACTGATACTGAGGGGCACTGTTGTCCAATGTTTAATCTGGGTAGCAGCTGCATGAAAAACTGAATAAATTTGATATAAGCCTATATCAAACTGAGAATAGGAGAGAGGGTTGGACTAGTGTTAGACTCATCAATTCAAGTATATTTACATGGTGTCCAAAGCCAGGACAGAACTTGCCTTGCTGTACAGTCTTTAAAGGACACAGCAAATACCAGGATCTCAGGAAACTTAAGCCCAGACTCAGAATTTTAAGTACTAAGAAGACCAGGCCAAGGCATGTATTTTAGACCCCATTAGTGTGTAGTGTATGTGTGTGCATCACTAGGCAGGAGAGCAGGCTGACAGTCAAGTCCTATTAATTTGGTTGCAGTTTTTTATTAAAATAAATATTTCACTTAGAACATACATGTATCTCTGAGTCACTCTATGCACCAGCTGTGCTTGAACTCCTCTATGTACCATACTTAGAAACTTTTTTGTTTGTAAACTCAGCATCTATATAATGCCAGATTTCCATCCTTTTCCAAGAACCACAGTTACGAACCATCTCCTGAGATTATTAGAAGAAATCAGGTCAGAACTTTCAAGAAAGGAGAAAAAGTGAACAGCATCACTGCCCCATTTTCTTGCCTCTTTATTTACTCAATAAAGTAAAGACCCCTAAGTTAGTACATCCTTTGGGGTTCTTTAGTCTTAAATCTAGATTTTTTGTCTCCATTGACTAGAAACCACATCCCTTGCCTACCAGCCCAAGTGTACCCTAACCATAAAAGTGCAGATTATTTTGAGGTGACAACTTTGTTTCTATCCTTTGAAGTAGATTAATTACCAATATATGTCCTGGCACACAATAGGCTGCAAGTGTTTTTATAACCTGCTCATTAGAGTGTTGTCCTTCTCCCAAAGCAGATGTGGATCTCAGAACCTGCTCCACATACAAGACAAGAGCATAGGTTCTGCCAAACAGCAATTAAGGCCTGAAGGGAATGCTGACACAAAGCATATTGCAAGTCACTAAATTCTTTGTAGTAAAAATAGGACTACAGCTCTATTAAATACTTCAGGCCTCAAAAAATAAATTAATAGCAAAGGTAAAATTAGAAATGCTTATGCAAAGTAGAATTCCATCAACACAGAAGGTAGAAAGGCAGTTCCTTCAACTTCACAAGCAAGTGCAAACGTTTCCCTCCTAAAAACCTACAAATTCAGATTGTATTAGAATTTAAAAGCTTTAGAAAAGTGTAATCTTCACAGGGTACATATTAAATGATTCTGACAAGAATTGACTGAAAGATTTCTGCTGGCAGCATCTCTATTCATATTTTCCTTAAATGTAGCAAATCCAAAGTACTTGAAAATTCTGGTAGGACAAAGTTTTCAGCTCGTGGTAAAAGATCTATAATCTCTGCTTTGCAGATTGTATCAACTTGATTGGAAGAGAAAGAACCATAGCTAGCAGATCTAAAAACAAAGCTACTACCAATGGACTGGTGATCAAACAGGAGGAAAAAAATACATAAAGGACAATGGAAAATTCTCATATGAAACAAGAAATTTACATCAAAGTTTAGAAACTTGAATGAGTGGATTCATTCCGATATTTCAGAATTACCATTACAAAGGGAAGTCTGAAGCAGAAATCAAAAGTAGAATTGCTTTTGCAATATCCACATTTGCAAAGTTCAACATAACCTGACAAGACAAGGATATCTCAAGTGCATCAAAGATAAAACTCAGAATAATAGAGAATGCCATAGGCTTAAAAATATGTGAAAACTGGACTCCAGCAGTATGGATCAAATGACGCATTTAGGCCTTTACATTCAAATGCTTTCAAATAAACATACACTGTGTAGGAATAACAACTCTATTAGAGTGAACATCTCTGAAATAATTGCATCCCTTGAGTCTGTGCAAGCAGCTGAAAAAAGAGACAGCTGCTGGGCTGTGAGGAAAGCAGCAGGCCTTGCAAACACCACACACCAGACAGAAGTCAAAAAATAGCGAAAAAAAAGGCTCCCACTGGTCATATAAAGAGATGCCAGCATGAAAAATGTCCATTTGGACAAGGAAATTAGACATAATCAGATAGTTTCTCCACTAATAACAATTACCTCAAAGGCCAGTAAGTACTTTAAAATAATAAATCTATGATAATGTAAGTCATGAAAAAGGACTGCAATTTTTTCCCCCCACTGGGCTGAAAGAAGTAGCTTCATGCGTAAATTCCTGATTTTATCTTTGTTTTAAAACTTTGAAACTGATATAGAGATTTAGGATATAAGGAGTGTACATTGATATAAGGAGTGGTTTAACTGATACTTTGTGGTGTGGCAGTGTTGGATTCTGTCCAGAAATGGGGTTAACATTTCATCAGTAATGGTTTTTAAGGTCATATTTTAACATGATCTAGGATCAATTATTACTCAAACACATTTGTTACACAAATATACTCTAATGTATTAGTTTAAATATACATTGTAGCTTAACTGTTGCAGCACCTAAACACATATGTCCTCCATAAATAATAAGGACTGGTGGTCAACTCAGTCTATCCCTGAGTTTGCACAGAACAGTAATTTGTGCATGACCTCCATTTCCTAAGTCATGGAATTTTGCTTTTCTCTTAAGTTTCTGTACCAGCAAGATTGGATCAGATGACCCCACCTTCTTCCCTTCCAACCTTACCCATTGCTGAGCAATCATCTGTCCTGAAAAAGGTAGAATACTCTTTTGAGAAAAAGTAACTGTTAAAAACATGGTTTATTTTCTACACTGTGTTCATAATGGAATAATTCCACTCAAATCAATAGAACTAAACAATATAACCCAACTGGGAATCTATCCAATGGTGTTCCTAGAGTCATTTTAACTTGTTTTAGTCAAATAGCATGCAACATCATTTTCCTTTTTTGTGTTAGCACAAAATTAAAATTCTCTTGTATATCATGAAAATTCAGAATATTACCTTATGAAATCTTCTTTCCATTGGAGTATGCGGCCAGAGTTTTTTTGTTTTAAGTTTGTACATTTCACATGAGTACAGATTAGTATGTGTGTGTGTCTGTTTTCCAAGTTTATGTATCCATCTGGTAATCTACCAGGCCTTAACAAGTGAAACTCCATGGGCTTCTCAGGAAAGATACTGCATAACAGCAAGCTACAACCACAACAATTTATCTAGTATGACCCTTCCCCCCTGCTTTAGTCTGGAAGGTTCTGTGCATTGGTTTGGTTACATGAGGCAGCCCATGCCTACATTGCTAAGGAACCCCATTGGTTTTCAGGCAGAACCTGGAGAGTGGGATGTGCTTTGTGTATGCACATCTACACAGAAGTGCATGATTTGGGAAGGTACAGCAAATCCAGCAATGACAGCAAGCACTGGACTTGATACCTCTGTGCAAATGAGCTGAAACTCATATCTGTTGTGACGAGCTGGAGCCATAGCATTGCTTTGGGGTTGTACTGCAGTCAAACACCATTCAGACACTTGTGAATGCATTATGGTATTTTGAAACCATATATGAGATGTTTCGTCTGTTCTCACTGGTTCCCTACGGTTTTTACCATGTTACTGAGAGTAGCATTTGATAAAGGAAGAAAGTTTTATTTCAACAGTGAAAATGGTTTCCCAGACTGCCCTTGCTCTGTCTAAATTTCTGATGCTCTGGTAAGGAATACCATGAATCTACATAAAGCATTGAAAGAACAAGTCCGTCTAACAACATTTCCCACACAAATATCTTGGGTAAGTTATTTATGGTCTCACAGACTCCTGTCATGGGTAATGTCAGTGATTAGCTAAGATGATCCCTTGGTACTCTAGCAACAGGTCTGACTGCCTAATAGGAAAGCATTCAAATCTATGTCATGGACATTGATTCTGTCACTTCAGAACAAGCTTTCACAGCTTCAAAGTATTCCCCATTGCCAGAACACTGCCACTTTGTCCAGAAAATTAACTATCTCATGATTTACTCTTCTCAACAGTGATCAGCTCCTTTGGGCCTGACCTGTACTGCCATACATATCTGAAGAATATTAAAAATCATGTTATGGAGAAATAAGGACACAGATGTACAAGCTGCAATGTTCTTTTTAGCCTTCAGTAGGCATTCCATGCTGGGCAGCTGAAAATCTCTGCAACACAGGTTCCAAAGATTTGAGACTCAGCATTAAGATCTTGCACCACTTTCTCTCATAACATCTCGCATACATGTAAAGTCACAAGGGTAGAAGCTTATAGGACTGCAGCCATCAGTGCACAGAAAAGCTGAAGAGTAAAATATAGTTTTAAATAAACAAGAAATAAACAAGGCTACATTTTCCATTTTTGCCACTGTCACCTGGATACAAATATAAAGACAAGGGACTTTCATGAAAAATGCTAATGAATTTCCTAGGAACCTAGCCTCAACAAAAAGCATCTGTTCAGTTTCAGTGAGGCTTGAATACACTGAGTAACCTCTTGAGAACTCCTGATACATCTCTGGTATGGCTAACAGAGAAGAAAAACAAACCTGAAGGAGTCAGCTAGACTACTTAATATCTTTATGCACCTGTTTTAAAATCCCAAATACTCACTGAGTTGTAAAAAAGGCAATCTGTTAGTCTGATCAGCACTGAATTGATAATTTTTAGAGCTCAATTATATAAACACTCTCAAGAGTTAGTTGGCATCCACATTGGAACAATGCAGTAACTAGGGAATGCTGCATCATAGGACAATTCCCCATCATGTCTAATGTTATACAAGTCACACCACAACTAAATATAAAAAAAAATCACACAACTACATTGGGTAGAAGAACTGACATGTCTCCATTCCTAGAGAGGAGAAAGTAACATTTTCTTTAGGGACAGACTACACAAAGAAAAAACACTGCCAGAAAGTCATGAAATAGAGCAGTGTATGCTCTCGAAGGACCTTGAGCTACCAAGGTTTTTGACAATATAAGAGCAGTCAGGTGCCAAGGCTCAGCAGGACTAGTCATATCTCGGATAAGTTCCATCTGGCTCCAAGCAAAAAGGCAGTAAGACTCAAACATCTGTATGCATGAAAAACGAAACAAAGCATTTGGCAATACTGAGACCCTATCCAGTATAAAAATTGATTAAATTAATTTATAAACAAGTCAGTGAAAGTGTATGTGTAAGTCAGAAGACCAAAGACATTTTGGTACCTTGCTGTTAATAATTCGTGGCAAGGTACAACCACCTGACCCAAGGAAAATCCTCTTGTACACTTGTTCTATCAAAGGGCAGACTGAGACCTCATCTTCCATGCATTATGAGATCAGTTACTTTGTCAAAGGAAGTCCAAAGCAGCTAAACTAGGTTCTATATATTTCTCTAGGAGAGTTGTTGTATATGTAGAGCATTGTGCCAACTATTCAAATAATGGGAGCCTGTGCCAGCTATTGAGATACTGACTACACTTAGTTCTTTAGGGTAATGCTGGACCCTTTTTTTTTTTTTTTGACCTTTTGACAGAGGACAGTAGAAAGCAAAAAAAAACTGCTCTGTGTGAACTGTCCTTCACTCAACTGGTTACAAACATGAGGACATTAGTGACACCTTACTTGCTTAGTTTAGTTACAATTGTACTATACAGAAAAGAGGAGGAAGAATAGTGTTGGTTATAATAGTATATTAAGGTATCATCCTTCATTTTAGACAAGCACAAGAAGCCATTTTCTGACATAAAGCATAATACAGCAAACAAAACATCTGTTTATGTGACATGAGCCTGCAGCAAAAGATGGGAAAGGCAGATTTCCTCTTCATACCATTACCAAATAATGCACCTAACATTAACTAATCCAGTCAGCTAAATTAAATTATATGGCTTGTGCCAATATTGTTCCAGAGATTCTGAGAATCAGAACATATTCAAATATCAAGTGGTCATTCATGCAGAAGCAAAGTACACCTAAGAATAAACAAAAACCTCTATTGTTTGTGATCTGTTTGCACAGTAGGACTGAAAGGAACCCCAAAAGAAGAGCATATGGCTTCCCAAAGAACAAATAAAAGCAATTACATTTGTATCCCAAAACCTATATTGGAAGGAGTCTCCCTAAGAAATGCCAGGAAAGACTATTCAGAGTGGAGGGCAGTGGTAAGAAGATGTTTTGTGAGAAATGCTGGTTCAAAGGATGAAAGTATAGGATTTTAGACAAGAGGTTAAATAACTGAAAAGGTATCCAGCTACCAAGTATTTAAATATTTGTTTCTAAACTTCTTTGTGGGTTTGTACACACAGTGTTGATACATAAACTTTTGTTTTCGTGCTAAACCTAGATATACTAGAGCAAAGTAATAATGGTGCAGATGCATTAACACACAGAGTTGCCAGACATAAAATTACATGTTTAGAGCCCACCAGTACAGAATCAAGCAGCATTATCCAAAAATCAGAAACTGGTGTCTCTTTCCTATCAAGTTGGAAGAAGGAAAATATGATATCAGGACCCATTTTTTTTAGAAAGGGGATCTTTACTGCAACATTAACTAGTGCCTCTCCTGAAAAAAAGTCAGTAAAGAGATGTCCTCAGGATTCAGGCAATCCCCCAATCATCAAGGGTAAGGGCTAAGTTTGCACAAGTCTCTGTAAGAGAAATAGTGGGAAGGAGGGAAAAAAACCCCAAGAACCCAAGAAAGACCAAGAAAGCACATTAAAAAAATCACTAGAACAAAACTTCAGAGAAAAATGCCAATAGTTTCCTCTTTGAAACTTTCCAATTCAGGAAAACAAAAACTGGCTAAAAAGGTCCTCTGTCAATTTGTCTGCCTAACTGAGCTATCAAGAGGCCAGATTAGTCAACTATCACAGGACAGAATGGACAGCTAAACAGAATTATTACTGCTTGTAATACTACTAATGCTGCCCAGTCATGATTCTGATTCATATGTGCTGTGAAAGAGACAGTTTCTGCCCCCAAGAAATCAACATCTCATTATCTCCAACCTACTGCTGGATGGCTGCATGGGTCTGTAGAAATATTTTCCAAACCTCATTTCCAATCTGTTTCCTCATCAATAATGATCCCAACAATCAATGTTTCCACAACAACTGAGCCAACTTTCATCTACTACTAGAACATGATGGAACATATTTTGTATTTATCTTCAATGAGATTACAATTAATTTCTGAAGGGAAGGATACATTTAAGAGTGTACTCACACAGGCTTATAGCCATACAAATTATTAAGTTAAGGAAAAACAACACTGAGATGCATGATTTCTCTCTTTCTCATAGATTCTCAACAAAAATACCTAGTTATATCCCATGAGTTCTGCTCTCTCAGACAATCTTCTACCATCACACATAACACTTCCAAACATTAGCACAGAGTACATCCTAGTACCTGCCATGGACACACCTGAGAACCCCTCAGCTACCCCCATTATTGTACTTTTATCCACTGGCCATTCATTCTCTGAGTATAAATGGGCAATAGAATGCTTGAAAATAATCCACAGTAAATGCATCTCTCCAAGTGTAGAAGAACTGACTGAAGCATCCTTAATACTTGAATCTGTGGCTGCAAGACCATGCAGAAGACTAGAGGATAAAACACCTCTTTCAGGAAACTAAATGGAGATGGCATTTTGGTAGCCAGGCATTAAAATTTCTATTTGTTCCAGAAATAGAAAATTATTCCTGATTTCCATGCTGCAGAGGAATGGGCAACACATGATGTCTGCAGCAAGTCAAGCAGTTCAACTCAGAAAAGATAGCAATCTGCTGTGACCCCTGTAAGATGCAGTATATCCTCCTGAAGTATGCCTTAGACCAATATGTCACACTATTCATCATTAAAATATCCATTATACCTCATTAAAAAATGTATTTTCACACCCATGCACACTAAATAATGATAATTAACTAAACATTTCAATTTAATTTAAACATAGGAGGAATCATTATGTCTTCAAATACTCATTAGCGGTCATTCTCAAATTTTTTTAAAAAAAATAACTAAATAGTGGAAATTAAGGCCAAAAGGGACTCATGATCTTAAGATGTCATCCTGACTTTGACATCTTTTGTATATACAATTTTTTTGTAACTCATCTGTTACAAAAGCAAACATGACGGGAAACCATTCTGGTTATTGTTATTATTACAATTACAGTTTCACCAAGGATGAGCTCCAACTGAAGCTAGTTGCACACTTGGTGTGCATGACTTCTGTAAAAGATTTAAACAAGTCAAAGTCATTCTGGTAAAATGTTTTACAAACAAAAATGGGAACATATTTAATGCTGATATTATTTTGAAACATGGCATTTTTCTACTATCCTTAACATCTCTTAATACATCCACTGACATCTATACAAAAAAGAAACAAATAAAAACCTTTTTCTGTGTTTAGTATTTATTAGCACTGAGATATACACAGTATACAACACTGAAGTCCCTACAGTGTTAATGCTTGTTTCTTGAAGCAATGGAGTTCCTATCAGGGGCAAAAAAAATCAAACAACCCACACTATTTTTGATTAGAACAGTTTAATCCTAATCCTTTTTCTCTGATCTTGGCAGAGGATTTTTAGCAAGTAACTATATTTAAATAACTACCCAGAATTAATCCTTTTGGTTGCTCAAGGCATGAAGAGAAAGCAGTCAGAAACAAAACATTCAGAAACATGTTGCAGCTGTTTCTTAGAATTCACTACTTATAATTGAAATTTTTTTCTTTTCTTTTTTTTTCTTTCCTGTGTGTGTGTGTGTGTGTGTGTGCACAAGGTAACCTTCAACTGCCTCACTCGTCCTTTCTTTTTCACAGTAGCAAATATCAAGAGAAAGACAGAGTAGGTATAAAACATTTCAGCATGAAGTTAAGTGTTTCTGACAGTTTACAGCATTCTGCACAAGGCTGTATGTAAAAGGAAGGTTCTTTCTTCTATATAGCTTGGGTTGATTTAATAAAACTTGGGGGAAATTCCCATTTTTAGTCTCAGCAATAATTGGTTGAAAGCGTCAAGCTTATTCTTAGTTTTCAAAAAAAGGAATCGTATGTGCTGAAAAGGAATTTGATGTGTAGTTGCAGTCCCTCTGATCCTGCTTTTTCTCTTAATATTTTGTCCTTTCCAAATGCAATGGACCAATTTAATGTAAGAACCCAGTCTAAGGTGTAAGTCAATCTTTTTAGACCTATTTTAAATAGCAAAAATTGAGCCAAAAAGTACATAATGCACTTAACACAATGTAAAATATGAATATATGTCACAATGAAATAGTATTCTACTGAGTAACCACTTTTTAGCCCATGAGTGTTTATGTTTTGTTCAAGGACCGAGTTCTTATAGCATGTTTGGTCTTACAGTAGACAGAGATCTAGGAAGTGATACTCAATCTACAGCACGTTTTAAAATTTAAAAAAAAGTGAAATTCAAAATAAAAGATAGAATGAGGAGTGTTGGGAGGACAGAATATTTGGGCAATCCAACAACCATTGGTTTCTGTGAATGTCAACCTGCCGATTTGTACGTAGAAGAGAGAAGCTGGTTTTGTTTGGGATATTTTTGGAGGGGTTACCTTTCCAAGACTGCATCAGTAAAGATGGTTAAAGAGTGGGAAGAACTAAAGCACTGCATAAACTAGCTTTCAGTGTTAACAATGTTAACATTTTAAACAATAGTTAAACAGTATTTACTCATCTATGGTGAGAGCCATATTGGCACATGTAACCCTTTATTATAGCATTTCAACAAATCGCCAGCAATATTTACCTTATCACTAAGGATGTACCCCTTAGATCTTAGGAATCAGAATCTTAAACCCACAAAAACATTAAATTGTTCAAGGTCACACAAGTAGCTGAGGGCACCAGTAAATTTTTTTCTAGCCTAAGGTCTGAAACCCTGCTTCCTGAACCAATATAAAAATTATTAGCTTAGTTAAGAATTGATGAAATAGAAAAGTTTTAAAAACTATTCTAAAAAAGTGAAGTCTCCTTGTTTAAAGGAAATACAGGTTTTGATAGCAAGTTCCTATATATCTTGGTGATTCATCAGACTTTAATAATTTTTTTTTCTACTGTGTTTTCTCATTTTTCCTGAAATGGATCTCTTTTGCATGAACTAGTCCTCATTTTCCTTTCCTTGAACACTTATGGAAATTTCTAAGATGTCAATAATACAAACTCCTTTATAAGAGATTCCATTATAGTTCTTTCATCAGATCACTTTCACAGTCTTTTGGCCATAGTTCTTACATTTGCATTGTGCATTCATATCTCTCTAAATGACAGATTTTCTATTTTGTGCAGTTTTATATCCTTTATCCTGATTACACTAGAAAAACTCCACATCCAGTTATAAAAAATTATTTTAAAAACCCCCAACTAGTAATTGTGAATACAAAGCTCTAACTGCTTTGTCTGCCTGCATTATTTGAGAATGTACCACCAGTTCTAATCCATTATAGTTATAATAAAACATTGTCTCTATATAGTTAAAAATGACACTCAGAAATACATCTTCTCTTTCTTTTTTGCCTTCTGCAACCATGTGACATTGCTAATGCAGAGGAGAAATAAAATCCAGATACCAAAGTCATGTTTTGTAGTCTATTAAAGCCCAGCTGTCGGCCAGAGTTAAGGAAATGATTGTGCTGTTTGTGTAATTTCTAATTAATAATAACTGAGGATTAATAAAGCAATTTAGAAAAAGAATGTACCAGGTAAGGATTTATAGGTAGATGAAAGCAATTATATTGTAAATAATCATGGATAAAATTAAATGTGAGCTAAGACATTTTATGGCATAGCAAAAAAAAAAAAAATGCACATACTTTTCAAGCTCTGCTTTTCTTAAAATCATATTAATGGAGGTGGAGGTACTGGAAAGTCACAATTTCATCCCTGACACGTAGTTCAGAGACATTTGCAATGTTTAACAGTTTCTGCATTGTCGCAAAAAGCATGAAAACGGATCTCAAAGGGGGACTTTTCTGTGTTTATTGTGTATTTAGGGTCTTAGAGGCTTCACAGCTTGAGAGGAAACTCTAACCACACTGTTGAGAGAATTTTTTTAGGCTTTGCTGGAGCCAGCCCCAGGAGCTGCACTCAGGAGTTGCACTTAACCTCCTGCAGAAGGTTTATTATGTTTTCTAGCAGAAAATAAAATAATAAAGTCCAGTTACATTGGTCATGACTTTTTCTGCCTGTAAATGAAGGAAAGAACAATTGATCATTCCCTTTCCAAGGCAGCTCAGCATGCACAAGTATGAAAATACTCAGTTCTAAGCCACTGTGTCCCAAAGCCCATCTCATTCCACAGACCTTTGGCAGGCTGCTGTTTCTGATATCCACACTCTGAACATGGGTCTTGACCCATCCTTGACCTCCAGGCCTGGGTGATGTGTCCTTGTGGCTGACACACAGCACCAGCCTTGGTGCCTTGGTTAAACACACCTGCTGCTGGTCATCTATGGAACCCCACAGCTCCTCTCCAGGAGGGATCCTCAGCTGCTTCCCGAAGCAAAACCCAAACTCCCCAAGATTGGAGACTGTCCTCCCAAGCACTGGCACCCTGCAGGCCATGGTGGGGGACTGGAGGGAAGGAGGGGAGGCTGTGAACTGCCCTGGCTGCCAAAGGGGAGCAGCTGTGGAGCTGGGATCCACCGCCCTGGTGTGGGGACCTGAATCTCCTGTGCACAGACTGAGGGCTTTGGGGCTGTGGGACAGGAACACCTTCATGCCAGGGGCATCAGGAGCCCACGCTGATGGTGAGCCCAGCACTTTGCGCCCAGCCATGGGCACAGCCTGAACGAGGAACAAAGAGTGTTTGATAACATCCTTACCCCTCACTCTTAAATTCTCTTCAATCTCAGACCAGATAGAGCCCAAGTCTGCAGCCCTTTCTCTATTCTCTTGATCTGCCAGATGATCTCTGGCTCTCTAAAACAGGTATGAAACAGTGAAGGAGTCAGAACTTTCTTGCAGTCGCTGAAAAACCTGTAAATTTTGATGGCAATAGTATCAGGGCTAATGTAGCTAATGTAGCCTAACAGTGCCCTCAGGAGCCTGACAGGTATATATATTGTGGTGGGAGTTCAGGCTGCAAGAATCTCTCTATTGCAACTCTTACTCAGAGTATCTTATTAGACATTGTCTTCTTTTATGGTATATACTACCTTAATCATCTTTTGCCCCAGTGGAAAAAATAATCAGGCATGTATTAGACAAAAAAAAATGCAAAACAGAGTGCAAAACAATATGGAGGTACTTCTACCCAAAACCTGCTAGTCTGTCTGCACTAGGGCCCTAATTTCCTTCTGAATGTACAGTTCTGTGCCTTTCACTGGTACATAGACAATTTACAACAGAATCTGAGTGCCCAAAAATAGGTTTTACAAGATCTATGCATTTCTCTCCCACACCTTGGAAATGGGATCATATTCTCCAGAAAGTGAAAATTTTTGTTTCTTAAACATCCCATTTCTTTTAAAAAACAAAAATAAAATTTTTTTAGAAGCGCACGCATCTGGTCTGCTGACTGCCAAGGACTTTTGGAACATTTAGTCTTTGGAACAGTGAGCCCTAGTTTCTTCTGAGGTCTATTTATATATTTATATATTTACATCCATACACAAACATAAACATATGCACAGAATAATAGACCCTTGTGCCCAGGAGACTGCACAGTTCCAGTCTGAATAATAAAAATATGATGCCTCAGGAAGGATTAAGAGAAGATTTCAGGTTGACTTTATCAGCATCTATTCACATGTCCACTCACAGAAGTGAGACACAGGTATTCACTGCCACTGCAGTCAGGTTTCTGAAAATATTTTCATTGGTAAGGGAAATTTTAAGCAATTTAAAGGTGAATTTTTACATAAGAGAAATCTTGGCCATGAACAAATAATAAAGAGCACTAATAAGTCTGCTAAGGTGTAATTTTTTTTATTTTTTTTTTTAACCTGGAAACCTGAGGAAATACATTGCTTTGTTTAGGCTACTCCATTTTTCAGGGACAGTTGTAGTTGTGCTATGGTGGTTTTTGTATTTTTCTTTGATTTTCCCATTTACAAAGTAAATGCTTAGTGTCTGCTGCTCGCATTAATTCTTTACAGGACAGCAGGATAAGAATCAAAGCAAACAGTTTCTTTCTTTGATTAGCCATATACCAAATACAGCTGTAGTTCTACCTTCTGCTTATCTCTCTGCTTCAATTTCATTTGGAGGATAACTTATGTCAAAAACAGAATAGATCACTTTGTCTAGATGCTGCACATTATGAATATATTTTTTTCTTTTAGAAAGAGCTACGAATTAGCATAAAACCACCCAAATATCAAGTATAGGATTAAAGCATACTTTGGAAAGGAATAGTGTGGTCAGTTTAAGTAAGATTGATATTTTTCTTATTAAATTTATTATCTTGCATGACATCGTGAGTATATTTCAAAATGTAGGTCAAGGAATTTGTTTCTTAATCTTTATGTATCAGTAGAGTAGTGTTTGCTGTAAGACGCAAGGGAAGAGGCTGCAGAAATTAGGAATTTGAATCTTAAGAATCTGTGTTTGAGGAAAACTGTAAAATTAGGTCTTTATGAACTTTCCAGTCTTCCCTACATTCAAGTATCCAGCCCATCTGAATAACAATTATATTTGAATAACTACTGTGGTATTTGTTGAAATGTTGATTTGTATAAGATCTCCTTCATATGACCAAAGTAAATAATCTTCATAATTTTCCAAGTACTGGAAAATTTTCTTTATTACTAAACATAATATAACTCTACAAAAAGTGTAATTTGAATAATTAAAAATGAATTATTTTGTAACATAAATAAATTTCCCCAGAGCATCCTTTCAGATCATGATGTTAGACTAGAAATGGGTTACCAAAAAAATTAATCCTTCCAGGTGTTTCATGGCTTGTCTGTGGCATGCAGTATGCTTTCAAGATAAGCATTTTTCTGATAAAGCATTAGCAGTAAGGTCTGTGCTAAATTTATGCTGTTGGTCCAATTTCCACAAGGGTTGATTTTACAAAAACTAGAACTCAGGTGCTGCTGCTCTACAACACTTCTGTAACATTAATGTGGGTCACTGACATGATGACAGAAAACTATGATTTCATGTCAGTAGGGTTAAAATTTCAGACTTGAATAAAATGTTTCAGTCAGAAGGGACAATACTGTCAATGAACAAAAAGACATTTCCATTTATCTTATCTGATGGCAGAAAATATACAGAATAAGTACTACAGGAGCACTTGCTAGCACCATTACAGCTAAAGAGGACTTTCACACCAGGGATTGCTTTAAGTATTTTACCTCTTACATGATTCTTTTCTCTTGCAATTACCTTCAGTATTCTATTATTTGGGCTGCTTCCAGTAGCTACTTCTACTAATGCATGCCCTCTGCAGCTCTCAGTCTACCTTGCAATTAAATTAAAATATGTATTTTAATGGCATCAGAGGCATTACTTTATGCACTCTGGTGTTGAATTTAAGCCTTTGTTCTATAAAAAAGGAACATATAAATAAAAAGTATTGGAATAAGTTTTCCATTCTGAAATATTTTTAGAAGTAGTTAATAATATGCTATATCTTTGCTGGAGAGCCAAAACAGAAACAAATTAGACCTATAGTCGTGATATCTATACATGGAAAAATATAGAGTATTTTTAAACTTTGCTCAATGAAATTATTCCCAACTAAATCTTTGTGTATTCATCCTTAGCAACAAAACGACAACTGGTTTTTTTATGCATTGTTTCTGCCCCAGCCTGATGAAGAGTTTTGCTTCTAGTTAAGAGTTGGTATAAAGCTCAACTTTCTACTTTGTTACTCGTTATTTGCGCTCATAGATTCACAATCAGAAAAATAAAAAATTCATACAATTTCACAGAGGAAAATTATATAGAAAAATGCTGGTAAAATCAAGAAATGCAAACTTTAAACTGTGTTTAGTTTTTCCAATGAAAAATACGGATGGAAAACTTTCCTGGAGTAAGTGTCTAGAGGCTACATTTTTGCCTCTCGTGTATGCATTGTAAGCTACTATTTCACCTAAACCAATTTACTTAGACACACTTCTACCCTTAATTAGAATGTTAGCAGAGCTGCTGACAATACTAACAGCATTGCAAACCCAAAGCTTCAGAAATCATATACAATTTGTCCTAAAAATCGCTAGGTTTAAAAAGTATCCTGCATGCACTGATTTATTTTTCAATCATTTTTGAGTTCTGAGAATTAGTATAACTTTCCAAATGTTTCTATTTTGTCAGTTTTTCTTTCCTGGGCTTACCATGTCGTCTCCCACCAGAGAAAGTGTTCTTGGTTTATATGCAGTCTTTAAATCTGCAAAAGAGGAGGGACATCCTGCTAAGACTAGACATTCTGCATTTCCAGGTTTTGTAGGACACAAGTCCAATTTGCTTTATTACCTTAGGAAAAAGCTTAGATTTGAACCTGACCTTCTGAAAAGCTGTAGTGATGACAATACTAATACTGGTATTGGTGATGTTGGTGATGATGGAAGGCAGAAGTCACTTTTGTCTTATTTAACAGAGACACGACGGTGTGTAAATCATCCAGAGTCTAGATCTGGCATATGCTACCTTCTGTGGCATTCCTTTTTTGGTAGTGGTAAACCACTCATGAAAAGGAATGTTCTTGCAGGTGGGAGAAAAAAAGCTGCAAAAATAGGCAAAGACAAGTTTTCAGCAGGACAGATTTTTTGCTGGAAAATTCTTGATCCTGCCATCACCTACAGTCAAAGATTTGTCTATGGAGCTGTCAGTCTGACTGAAAGAGCTTCACAATTCAGAGCAGGTTCATTTTTTATACCAGTGGTAGGTTATAAGAAATGCTGGGAACGCCTTATTAGCAGATCTGTCTGATAGCTGAGGGCGACATCATGAAACTGTACAAGTGAGAAATTTGGTCTTAATTGCAGCAAGCTCGGGTATGAATGGCAGTGAAGCCGTTCAAGTTTTAAGCCATGGCAGTTCAGGACTCAGCTGCTGGGTAAGTACAAGCAACATCTTGTTCCAATTCCACTGCAAATTCACTGATGAAAGGAAAAATGCTCTGCAACAATGCCAAAATAACTCCCGAAAAATTAGAACATTTCCTTGTGAAATGTTCTCAATTCAGCTGTTCTCAACTTTCTATTAAACAAAATTTGACTAAATTTCAAATAACTCGGTTCGAGACAGGGTTCTGGGTACCTTCAGATTACCAGTCTTTTCTAAAGGCCTTCAGAACAAGATATATCATTAGACACTTAAAATAGTCTTTAAAATACCACCTCCAAGGTCAGTTCTGTATGGTGATTTTTATTGAATTGGAGTAACACTTTAACAAATTCCCACTTGGTGAAAAAATTTGTTAGCACATCCCACAGAGCCGGTAAGAGACATGCTCCAGCTGCTCTGACAAGGTTATATGTTCATGAATTGCTGAGTCACATTCAAAGATAAACCTGTGTTCCCTGAAATCTGTAATTGAAAAGCTAACATAAGATCCATAGCAAGTGAGAAAAGACCAGTCTGAACAACAAAGAGATAGATTGTAAACCTAATGCCATTAAATGCAGCATAAATACTCAGATAACTTAGGACAGGTAAACCATCTTTTTTATCTATTATAAAGTATATACCTGGAAAAGTTAAAGGGAAACAGGGCTATCAGTGCTAAATAACATTATAAATTCTGGAGAGCTCACACAGGCTCTCCATGGCCTTTATATCTGTAGCATCTTTGTAACTTACCACAAATAACATCACATTTTAGCTTCATGTGGCAATCTATTAACCATTTATATACCTGATGATGTTGAATTGTTATAGTCAAGTTATCTGTCAAACGTGAATAAATGGAAGCCATCTGCTCCTTTGCTCTGAAAGGAAACTGAAGGAAACAGTCAAGGTAATTCCATGTTTGTTCTGGTAGAAATACTACTGGCAAAAATTAAGATCTTGTTGAGCCCTCTATTTCACAATAGAAGTGAACAATTTTTAGCTTGACAAGTGTGGGTTTTTCAGCAAAAATATGAGGCAGATTGCAAAGTTTCAACTATTTGTATGATTTTAAAATATCAAGATTCTGGACAAGGCCTACTTTTCCACCTCTTTTCCCAGCATGGAAATGTCCTATGCCTTGGCTCACCAGTGACAGTTATAAGACCTTGGGGCCTTGGCCCCAGAACCTGTTTTCTGTTTGCTTTGAACATGCTCTGCATGGCACCACAACCTCTGTCACCCTGCAGCTGCCTGTGCCCAGCTCAGCTGTGGCTGGCAGCATTTAGCAGGTGCTGGAAGTGAGATGGAAGCTGTGGGAGTGCAAAGTAATAATCCTGTCTAATGACTCTTCCTGTGTAAGATTTCTAAACCACTTGGGCAAGACTGGTTTGCCTTCACACAAAACTCAAATGCTCTCTGATGGTATCACTGATCATAGACTATGCAATGGTAGTCTAAATAAAATTTCAGCAATGTGAACAATTAATGGATGGGCTAATTAGAGACTACTCATTTGTGACATGGCCAATAAGTGGTTCATAGCTAGCTAGTAGAAATAAATGGATTTCTGAAGGGCTAATATTGTGTTTAGCAGAAGAGCAAACATCAAGGAAGAGAACTCAAGAGCCTATAATTACAAGTGTCATAATGACAAAATACAAGAGTAAACAAAAATTGAGATCAGATAGGTTTGCAATAAGCGTTGAACTAATCACAGCACAAAATAAAGGTACAAGAGGTTCAGAGTTGTTTATTCAATAAAATTTCTTCTGATATACTTGAAAGCATAAACACACAGATTAGTTGTAATGTACTCCAGTGCAGCTGTGCAGAACCACTTTCACTTTGCCATAGCCCCAGTATACATCACAAAGTCATATTGAACCCCCCAGATTTTACTGTATTAGTGAATCTGAAGAGTTTCTTCTCCCATGATTATGAAAATTCACTCTGTTCAATACTTTCACTCATATTTCTCCCTTACCCCTTTCCTCCCAGAACTGTATTCTTACATGGTTTATTCTTCATATTTTCATGTTTATTCTGCTCCACTTAATTTCTTTCCAACATTGTCTGGTGCAGCCATTTGTCATTCTAAAGAGAAGTTTTCCTCTTGTATCTTGCCTCATAAAGCTTCCAAACGATCTTGGATAAGTGTGGTTTCCTTAGGGATGTGTCAAATAGCCTCCAATTTAGTAAGTCCAGCAGAACCTTTGTATTTAGCAATATGTTTGGGCATGTTCTTTAAAACTCTATGATTTTCCTTAGCAATAATTTTGTGTCAGTCTTTGCATTAGTCTTACAATTAATACTTGCCTACAAAAAAAGATTGAGTAACTGTGCTTCCTCATGGCCATAGAAGAGGCAAGGAGGAACCTTGATCTGACAGAATGCATGAGTGTTTTCTTTCAACACTTCAGTACATAAAGGCCAGATATCTTGAGATCTGAAGGGGCACAGCATATTTATTCTGTGTACCACTGCATGCAAAGTGGAGAATTTGTATCCCTAATGTTCCAGTCTTATAAAAATACTTTTATTCTTTCTTTACCTCTCAAGTTTTTCGATAGCTCTACTTACTTTCATTCTGATAGGACAATAAGAGACAATATAGTTTAAGTTTCAGCACTCATTTTTTTCACCTTAAATGCAGCTTAGTGACTAAATCTTCACTTTTGAGAGGGCAGAAGCACGAGCACTAACAACATACAGAAGACCTTGCTTCTCTCTATATGGGCACAACTCAGCAGCTTCTGCCAAGTGAAGGAAGAAATTTGATCCATTTCATTCATTTTATACATGCTAATTGAATTACTTGTTAGGCCTGCACATGGTGGAATATTTTCCATTTTCAGGACAATACGTGCAGTAAGTGTGCTTGCCATTTAGCAAAACGGATCATTAGCAATTGATGCAAAATGGCATAATAGATATTGCTGTTTTCCTTTAGCATCTAGTGTTGGGTTCAACTGGGGATCAAATTGCCTCATATCCCACACATTAAAAATTTTGAAGACTGAAATTTATGAGCATAGAATGAAGTATATTCAGGCTTTATATATAAGGCTTCCAGATTAACGTAATTTCAAAGATTCTGGATTGGATGTTTACATGCTCATATGGTGGCTAATAATTAAATTTAACTTCAGTTATTGGCTGTACAGACATCAAAACTTTTTAGATAAACATTAATAAGGTACATATCATACCTATGTCATGTGTATATAGCATGTCCACAGTATCTTTTAGGCTAGGTTTTCAACAATAAACAAAATGTTTCTATACTCTCAAGTGCAAATTCACATTATCTACTACTTATTTTAATGTCTTAAAAAAACACAATGAATCCCAGTTTCTTCCTGCAGAGGAGATGCATTTTTTCTTCTTTCATAATGGAATGGAAAGTTATGATGCATTCCAAAAAAGGTATAATTCTTTCTTTTGGTTATTATGATCAACTTCCCTAAATAGAGCAATAGAATAAGGTCTGAGTATGCTACAGGAATCCTCAAGCAGCTGAAATGGACACAATTATGTCTAACAAGATATTAGAAAGAGAAAAATAATTGCCTGTAAAATTTATTTCTTCAGGCCATAAAGCTTTGTGTTACACTGATGAACTGTACCATTTCTGCTGACACCCAAAATATTATATTGTTGTATCCATGTGGTAGACTTTCTGTGAAATATTGCCCTTTCTGCCACTACCTCATCAGACCACAGTTTCAAATTCAGTTTGGTTTAGGCTCATTTTTGACATTCTTTGCCAACTATCATTGGACTGTTCCTTGTATCTATCAAGCAACTCCACGGCCTAGTATATTTACATTTCCTTCCAGCATCTCTGGCTTAGCCACTCAGCAAAAGAAGTTTTGATTCCAGAGCAGGTCACTGCAAGTGATGTAGGTGCAATCTTGCCTGTGGGTATGCTGGGATCAAGACTAAACCTCCTCAGAACTCAGAATCCCAGTTATTCATTGCAAAACTTTCATGGAAGATGAGCTCCCATGTATTCATTTTCTGTGCTTAAACAAACTAGATGAATGCTGGTGTAACATTTCTGTTGGTATTTCTTACAGACTGCACCTGTTTGATGGCAACTGGACAAGAAGCTGCTCTCTTTAGACAGGAATTCTCCAGTTTACTGTATAGGATATAATATTGTTTTCAGCACTATATTTTTTCTATTTTGTTCTGGTTATTTATCTCTGACCTCACAACATTGAAGCTGTCTGAGGATACTCAATGTGAGGAGTTGCACTGCGTTGCTGCAGTCATTTGACCTGGAAAAAAATCTTGTCATTTCACTACATTAACATAAAGGAGGATCAGGGGGAAAAACTCCCTAAACGTGGTCAGTAAATTATGTGTATATAGTAAAAACAATAACAATCACGTCTTATGAAAGAAAGGAGGACACTTGGGATTTTAAGAGGTTGTTTATAAAAGAACAACCCAACTAAAATAATAGTTTCTTAACACCCTCCAAGTGACAAATTGACAGATGTTGTGTAAAAAATGGACAAGGAGAAAGTGAAAAACGCCAAAACAAAATATGCTTTCAATTACAGTCTTGCAACACCTAAGGTATGCTCTTACTGCTCTAACTTAAGAGGTACCACCAAAATTCCTATGAAGATGAGTGTAGCTATAGAGGAGGAAAGCCTCTAGAAGACCTCATTAGAACAATTTTTTAAGTTTTTAGAAACTAACACTACCATCTTGAAATTATTCTACTATTATGGACAGCAAATTTAGAGAGTGCTGGCAGTAGATCATGGTATCAGAGTTGCTTAGACAAAGAAATAAACGTGATTCTGCATTCCAAGGAACTACAGGGAAGAGAAAAGCCTGCATAATCTATTAGGGACTTACAGTAAACACGCCTTTTGATCACAAGGCACATATTGCTGGTGCGAGGTTAATCCTCACAGAAATAAAATCAGGGAGTTTGGGTTTGATTTTTTTTTTTTAATTGGGTGGATATGTTGCTTTTTTCTACTAGAACTGCGATAAATTGTTATCCATGAGAGGAGCTTGTCTCTAAACAATGCTGAGGGCTTTGACAGTTTGAATGGTATTTTTTCCCCTGCCCAAAAAAAAAAAAAAAAAATCTGCTTCTACTAACTATCTGCTAACTACATTAAAAGGAAGAAATTACAAATTTCTTGCTCAGTGGCTCTGTGGCCATACCCAGTTTGATGCAGAAGTACTTTTTTCAACACATTCTTTCTGAAATAGCTGTTACCTGTTCTCACAGGTGCTGAGGATGATATGGTTGGGCTATATATGAGATATCATGACCAGGTAACAATGACATCAACAATAAAATTTCAGCATAAATATAGTCACAGATAGTGGTTTTTTACAGTCCTGTTGTCTGAAGTTATGTGAAGGTTCAAGACTTTAGTTTCTTTGAGAAAGAATTAACCTACAATTAATTTCCCATGCCTTTTGACTACAGAGAAAAACTTCACAATCAAGATTCTAAAAAAACACAAGTGCTAAAAAAATAATTTTTATAAAAAGTGTGGATTTTTATCCTTATTTTTGACTATACTTGTTATTTTTAAAAACTTGAGGTTTGGCTGTACCGTTAATGTGACAACACAGAAAAGCTTGAAATTACTATCCAAAAGGTAGAAACATGAAACAGAAGCACAGAAAGTTCAATGGACTTAGGTACTTGCTCAGATTTTCACAGAAAGCTGTAGTCTGACTCTAAATCTCAATCCCCCAGACCACAAGTCAGTCACTTGTTCATTAAACAATCTTTACAATTTAGGTAATGCTTACATAAAAAGAAAACCAATAAAAATCACTATGTGTTGAGACTAAAGTTTCTGGGAATATTTATTTTTCATTAAAAATCCTCAAAGTTACATATGCAGTAAAACAGAGAGTCAATATAAACCTGTTAATCTCCAGATTTAGCAAGAGAAATTTAGAAAATCTTCCACAGGAGAGCTCAGTAACATTTCCAAAAAGGTTATTTAATTTTAAAACCTGAAATATTTTTCCTCAAACTAAAACAAAGTGTTTCCCATTTTTTAAGTTTCTCTATTTGAAAGACAGACAGAAAAGAAATCATATTAACAGAGTCTTTGATTTTTTTCTGTTAATTTCAGTGAACTTTGCACTGCTAAGGTCTACATTCGAAACACATGAGGACAGTTAGGGGAAAATCAGCGTACATAACATGATGTGCAAATGTATTTTGCAATATTACCTAAAAAAATCCAGAATACAGTGTTGCAGGATACAGACAAACTTGCAGAGATTATGTAAAGGTACTCAAAGTCCCTATGTTAATGAATTCTTACCAAACCCTCTTTTTAGTATCTCTTATCTGAACATCTTCACAAGGAATTGTCTTCTCTGATTGCTACCACAGCTACTGCTGTGGGTAAATTGGTGTAAGGTATATTACAGACAGAGATCATGGGAAGGGCTGAGTTAAGGAACAAAACTGGGTTTACATAGCAGTACTCAGGATTTATAGCACAATTGTCTTTTCAAGAGAGGGTCACTTTGCAATACAATAATTGTTTCATTTATCTTATGCTGAGTTACAATAGCGAGCAGACTCAAAGATGATTAAAAATTTAAATGCACTTTATTCAATATAATAGTGAAGTGATGCTGCGTAAATGGAATAGACTTTTCCATTTCTCTCATCATAGTCTGCTCTCTGGTTTCTTTTCACATGCTGATATTCTTAAATGCCAGATATTTTCTGCAAATTTAAATGTTAAGGATTAAAAGAGATAATTGCTCCCCGGGCTAATGGCCACTATTACATGGAGCATGACTGGAACATTCTGCTGCTTCATTTGGTTCACTGATATTCCCTTCAGGAGGTCACCTGCTGTACTCTTATGGTATAGCAATTTAATGAAATGATTTCTTATTCCATAGATTTCACTGAAATATATGATAGAGATATATTTGTATTGAATAGAAAAGTGTTGGTTCCCAGAACATGAAAATTTCCAGAGCTGGATTTCGTGGACTTCATATTTAATGATAGTAATAATTTTATCTGTTACTAAAGAAGACTCCATTTTTTGTTCTGGGATTAATTCTTGACATTTCATAGTGTAACTACAGTTACACAAGGTAGAGCAAGTCATAGAACTATTAATGACTATTAAGACCATTTTCTCACAGGATTATGCAATCAGCATAATTTCTCAGATGCAAATTTCTCAAAAGTCAGTTTTCAGTTCTATACTTACATTCAGGTGCTTTTTTAATCCCGTTCCTTCTAGGTTAGGTAAGTAAAGCACTTAGCTGGTATTTTTACCCAGGACACATGTAAATATCTATCTCTTGAGATGTCTTGCTCTTTTACATGCTATGATTGCATTACCTTGGTGTCCAGGTTAGTGACAGGGTTAGTTTTAGCAGTAGCCAAGGCTGTGGCTAGGAATAGAAATTCTGTACCACATCATTTTCCAGGAACAAGGTGAGAGGGTCCCTTCCAGGTCAGGGTAGTGTGGCAGCAGTTGTGTATTGTCAGGTACAGTGGTGAGCCCTTGCCTTTCTTGTACACTTTCTTTGTTAATATTGTTGCTTTTACTGTTTGTTTTCTTACCTCATTGTTGTTTCCAGTGAATTGTTCATATTTCCACCATGATCTTTTCCTTTTGTGTCTCCAGTTCTCTCCAGCTCAGAAGAGGGGAGGGCAGGGAGGGAGTGGGGAGTAAGTCAGTGTCGTGTGGTTTCACAGAATGACAGCTTCACTGAGTACTCTGAATTGGCTGAGACCTATTCTTAAACATTATTATCAAAACTACTGCCTGTAGCATCTTGTGACATAAAGGACACTCCTGCAAGTGAAAAATTGCACATGCCTTGAATTTTTTGATCATTAATGGTTTCCATAATGTGAATATCTACTTCCTACCTCCAGAATCTTCTTAGTAAACATAATTAAAATCTCACAATTTGGATTTTTCTTCTACTATATTTTGTTGCTAGGTTTTTTTAATATATTATATAGAAAATGAAACTGTTAAAATACATTGATTAGATGCTAGTATTTATTTCTATACTTTAAAAAAAGATACAGTTAGGTGCTTTTTTTGTTTTCCCATGAGACTCTATCACTAGAAAACATGTACAGTAATTTCACGAATACAAACCTCACAGACTGTAAGCCGCATCTCCGGGTGTTGGCAAACATTTCGTTCTTTGTCCGTACACAAGCCGCACCCAATTATAAGCCACTCTATCATTCGCAGCAAGGACCCACGTGCAACAAAGCTACCAAATAGTAACAGAATCGTGAGATGGTGGGGTTTATTGGCTCAGCCCTGCTCGGAGCGGCTGCCAGGGAACGGCCCCGGCCCTGCTCGCCGCAGCTGCCAGGAAGTGGGAGAGTGACGTGCCCGGCCTCCACTGCCGCTGCACTTATTGGGGCTGGACAGCGCCGATGCGCTTGTCAGGGGCGAGCAGCGCTGCCATGCTTGCAGGCTCTCACTTCCGAGTTTGGAAATTTCCTAAATTTGTTAATATATTAACCGCTCCGGAGTGTATGCCGCACTTCCGAGTTGGGAGCTAAATTTTAGTGAAAATGGTGCAGCTTGTAATCGTGAAATTACTGTAATGAAACACAATTTCCAGGTAGCAAAGGAACTACTTGAAATATATTACATTAACATGCACTAAGGTTACAGAGTATCCATGGTCAACCCTCTTTCTACTTCCCTTTTATCAAAGCCTGGGATTTCAGGTCAGCCGTGAAACAATGTTTGAGGTCACAAAACTTGTGAGCTCATTAAATTTTGAAGCTCATTGAAACCAGTTTCAACGTGGGAAGGAGTGCAAATCCCACTTTTTTTAGCATAGCCTCTGGTAAAAGTCAGAAATTTATGACTGGGTGGAGCAGAATCTTCACTTAATGAGTGTGGTAACAGTTCTGGAAACCAACAATATCCACAGGTATTGATAAAAAGCATAACTATCAGAAAAGAGTAAAATTAGTCTTGAGTATAATTAGAGTCAGTGGAAAATGTAGATGACAAAACAAGAAGAAAAAAAAAACCAAAACAAACAATGTGGCTTTTTACACATTCTGGAGTCTCTTACATTAATATTATTTTGTGTGATTCTCTTTCATATGTTATGGAACTGAAACCACAGTTTTTCATACTCTTTGCACTGAAGATCATTTTCCATGCCTGTTTTATTACTCCATGAAGTTACCCATATGTACAGGGAGCTATGTATTGGAGTGGCCTATCTTTGTCCTGCCTCTGAGATTGTCTTGGATGGGCTTATCCTGCACCATGCTTCTGCTTCTCAGTCACTTTTACCTGTACATTTCACAGCTTAGCAGCCTGTGCCATTTGGGAGAGCTTTTGTTTATTTGGACATACTTGTGTGGGAATAAAGTAGGCCATAACCATTTATTATTAACTTTTGTGTATTTTGCACATGGGCTCTCACATTCATCTGCCTTATAGTTCTATCCTGTCAAAGGCTTCATATAAGGACATATTTCATTGTTCTATCCTCTTATTTAGGGTCACAGTACTCATCAAGTCTGGCACTTTCAAGGTTGACCGTGCAGAATTTGTGTTGTTCATTTATTAGCAATTCCTTTTTTTTTTTTTTTTTGCTCCTTTTGTGCAGTAAAGTCTTGGTTTCTTTTTCTACATTCCTTTTTACCCCTTGATTCGTTCACTAAACCAGTTAAGTTCTTAATTTCATCTTTAAAACCAAACTAAAAATCCAACTTTTTTTGTGACCATTGTATATGTCCCCTTGATTTCATTCCAAAAAGCAGGGAGTGTGCTCTGAAGTTGCCAACCACTTCATTAATGTTTTTGTATTACATGGTCAAGGCCACACAGCCACTAAGCATCTTATCCCCATCAAACTCTGGTAGCCCCGGGAAAGAGGTGTCTTGTTTTATATTGGGTCTCACAGAGGAACATAAATTCAGACAACTGTGAGTACAACAGTGTGCAGATATCAGATAAGTGGTGATATACAATAAAAGAGGTGTTTACACCACAGAGCTGCTGTTGGGCGCAAATGCTGAGATCTGCCCAACAGGAGACCACAGAGCAGTAAAGAATGAGACACGACAAGAAGGTGAAGGAGAAGAACAAAAATAAGATATGGGGGGAAAAAAGAAGGAAAAAATATTCTGGGAAGAGTCAGGAGACCTAGATGAGATAAACTTTCTGGTGCTTAAGTCCCCAGAAAATGAGAATAGGATTCCCTAAAACAGACTTCAGCTCGAAGTTTCTCAGACTCCTTTATATAATACTGAAGGCTAAGTAGTCTGGAACTATACCAAAGAAAATAGAGGAACTGATTTTCAATATTTCCAAAATGACAACCTTCCCAAATTAATAAGCGTGTGTTCTCTTTTGAAAGCTTTCTAAATAGTTCTCTGCCTAGGATGACTTAAGCTACAGCACTATAAAATGGCATTTGCAAAGAGATTGGTGAATATAAATAAGAGTGGAAGGCAGTGTATGTTGCATGGAGTACTGCCATCTATTGGTTATAGCAAATCAGGATTATTTCAATAGAGCTCTGAGTATGTCTAAGAATGATGAATACAGTCTGAAAGCATAATATATAAACCAAGTATTATTAAATAAAATTAGTATTGTTACTAAAAAGACAAAATATTTTTACTACAGACCCAGTCTGAAATGTGAGATTGCTGCTTTTAAAAATACACCCTTTCATTTAGAATACTGTTTTAACTTTTTGCTCTTTTAGAGATCTGGGTAAGCAGAGCAATTCAATATTTCTTATTCTCTTGCTGAAGATGTTGAAGCATATAACATATCAAAAGCATTAAAAATAGTAGTTAATTTTAAAAAAAAAACCCACATATTTTTGAAGGAGATTTCCATCTTTTTGGTTCTGTCTTTTTCCATATAAGGATGATTCTTTTTCTTTCTGTGTGTAATTTGAGTTAATGATATGTTCAAATTCCACCTGTATCAGAAACACGTCGGTGTAAGTGACTATTATGTTGCTCTTTTTCTTTCGTATAATCTTCATTGTCTAAAAGACTGTATGCATAGAGCATTTATTTAGCTTTAGAACAGCCTGGAATTTGATGATGCATTGGGTTTTTTGTTCTGAAGAAAGAAAGTCACTGGCCCTCGAACACCATATTCTAATTTTGATTTTTCTTTCAAACTTCCAGTGTTTCCTTACAGTCATGTTAAATTTCTGGATTTGAAAGTTTGAAAATGTGATTTGAAAGGCAGGAAAGTCAATAGCCAAAATAAGTGTAAAATACAGATTATTTTCTCTGGAGCCATTGAATACATAGGTATATAAATTTGCCATTTTAATGATCTGAAAATGTATATACTGGCCTTCAGGTTTATTTGCTTCCTTGCAGCTACAATGTCAAAACAAAAACAAACAAACAAACAAAAAATTAAAAACCAAACCTACTATCTGCTGCAGTGACTTTCTGTCATTTTATGTGCAAAAAAAGGGGCTTGCTGTATTAATAATGAGATTCCTCACTTGTTCTAAGGGTTTTGTTTACCTAGTAAGAGAACCAGTGGAACATCTCTGCCAAGAGTGTTTCTTCCACTCCTTTTGCATGATTCCAGCTGATTTAGGTTTATTTTCTTGCATGAGTGTGTTTTCTTGGTGGAAAGACATTGACGTTCACTATTCCACATTGTGTATGTTTTGTTGTTTTCTGGTTCTGCTGATGCAGTAATATGTTTTCTGTCAAAAGCGTTTTATAGGCACATTACCCTGCTTGACAGCGACAGCGAGCTACAAGGATTTCCTGAGGAGAAACTTCCAGATGCAGTGTGTGAGATTTCTCGTCTCCCAACTACATTAATTACATTATCTCCCTGAAACAACATTCTAGATGAAATCATTCTCTGAAAGTCTTGCACACAGTCCAGCTGTCTGGACTTCTCTAATGTTTCTGTCATCTATAAATAATTCACAGAAAGCCAACTGGGAGACTGAATACTCATTTTCTGCTCTCTCAGAATCTGCCAGTCATGGGTAAGGAAAGAATTTCAACCTGGCAGCTGTGGGGAGATAGAAGTCCACCAATTTCAAGTCTTCAAAAAATCTCAAGTGGGGTTTTAATAAGAAATGAAATTGACTTTAAAAAATAAAAGTACTTTTTTATAGATTTTTGAAATATTTTATCTCTTCTTATTTATTTTGAAGTTCACTTGGGTCCTATTTTCATATGGTTTATTATAACCAAGAGGACAAGAATTTTAGTTTGAAAGAAAAAAATAAAAAGTGATTTCTACATAGCCTCTCATCTTTGGAAGCTGGAGCTTCCAAAAAACAAGATAAGGAAAACCATGAGAGCTGGAATAAAATCATGAGTATTAACACTGCTACAGAAAGGTTCTTAACTTGAAAAGATGGTGCAGTCTATTAGACCAGAATAATGCAGCTGCTTCCATAGGCAAAAAAATGATATATATTGCTGCACTCAGTAGTTTAACAACATGGATGAAGTGTGATCTGTACAAACCCTTAGTCTATAGCTAAGAGGACTGGTTATTTGGTTTTATATCTGCTTTCTTTGTGCATTAATGTAGGGGTCAGGAGAATTAACTATGTCATCACTAATAATTCCAGTCAAAAGATGTGGAGGCTAAACTCACATATGGCATAACTGGATTTGGGCTTATTTACACCAGTTGCAGATTTGGCTCATTATTTGTATTTTCATGTTGTGTCAAGTGGCAAAAACCCTTTTGACCTTGTGATCAGAGGGGAAAATGCTCACAATTTGCCTTTGAAAGACAAATGGGACATGCAGCTTTCTGAGTCATCTTTTTTGATAGTTACATCCTACAAACTTTGATTATAATAATGAGAATTTTGCCTGATGATTATAGTATTGCACCAATCATAGGCTTAACTTGGCTCAAAATTCAAACAACTCCATTGAAAACAACTGGTTGAATCTGTTTACACCTGAACCGATTTTGCATCAGTTCCTTTGAGAGACCGTATTTCCCTCCAGCTATTAGAAACTTGCCTCCCAAAGGTAGAAACATTATCATATCATTTGCACAAAGGAACAACATCAAATACTGAACACATAAGAACAGAAAATTACATTTTAAAAGAGCTGCATGCTTCTTTCTTTAAGGAATTTGAGGAAGAGAGTATACAAGGGTGACCTTATAATCCAGTAACTATGGGATGTTCCATGGAATGAGCGGATTCCAGTTTTTCGTGTTTTTGCTCTCCTTGCTGTAGTCAGCCACACTTCTCCACAAATCCTCACTTAAAACAGATCAGAAGCACTTGCAGTGATAGTAGTACTTCCATTTGTCCTTTAAATTTTTGTAGAAAAAAGAGATCTTAGTGCTATGTAAAAAAACCACATGCAGTATTTCCTCTGTCATGTAATGGCAGATATTTTTCTGTATCCTGAAATTTTGTGTGCAGATTTTTTTTCTCTCTTCTTCATTGTCCTGTTGCAGATACTTTTTTCTGTTTCCTGTAGAGCTGAAATGAGTAAAATGTACAAAAGGGATGGTAGATGAGAGTAAGAATACAGCAATAATAGGAGTAATAAAATTTGAATTTCAGTTCAGAGAAAACAGAAGTCTCTCTTTGTAGCATTCTTGAAAATAGAACTGAAGAAACAAGATTCATTTAGAGTTTTGATAGGATTAATTTGCTAGCAAATATCAGCTTTTAGCATCTCAATGGTCTTATGGGATAGTCTAAGACCCAGAAATTTGGTGCTTGAATCAGTCATCAGTTTCTGTGTATACAGCAGTACTATTCATCATCATCATCATCATCATCATCATCATCATCATCATCATCATCATCATCATCATCATCTTATTATTATTATTATTATTATTATTACATTCTATTATTATTCATTGTTATATATATTATGTTTAGTCTCACATGATAAGGTCTCAGTCCATTAAAAGCTAAGATTTCAATTTTTTTAATTACAATGAGACTTTTAGTTAGACACAATATGTTATGAATATGCCCCTCAATATGCCTTGATGGAACTTGATACTTGGTGGTGTACCCCTTTTAGAATATGAGGTCAGATTTGTGTGTTTTATCTCTCCTGAAAGCAGGAGTAATATATGTGCTCATAAGACCTTTGAAGAATTAAGGCCTGAAATTCTTTGTCAAATATTTTTAAAGAGCATTTTGAAATGCTTGTTTAAGGTCTACAAAGATGAGTTTTTTCTCTATGAGGAGGGGGAGAAGTAGACTCTTAGTATAACTATCTATAATACCTGTGATTGCACTTCATAGTACAACCAACCTTTCAAATAGAGATTATTTATCTACTCTTTCAAACAATTCTTCCCTCTACCTTTCTAAAAGGTGACCATAAGGAACAGCAAATTTTCTTAAGATACAATTTGGATACTAGACTGGTCATTCAGCTAGAGAAAAAGATATGTTCTTAGAAATAACCATGTCTTTTATTGTCTCTTAGCCTCTTGTTTTTTAAAGTATGTTTGCATTCACTGTAGGCAGGGTTCAACAGACCAAATGTAGGTTTTTGTATTTATAAGACTCCTAAAATAGCTATCTAAAACAAATACTGAAGAGTCAGTTGTGATCATCTGTCCATAACTAACTATGAAGTTTGAAGAGTTGGATAAAAGGAATGACAATGATCTCAGAAAATTCTTATCTGCATAGGTGCCGTAGATATGCTTTCATCATTTTGATTTAAAGCAGTTACAAGGATTCCCATGAGTGGTGCTCCTCAGTGGCCAGTACTGGGACTGGCAATTTTTGCATTTTTGTTGGTGATATGGACAGTGGGACTGGTGGTATGAAGTTGTGTGGTGCTGACAGACTGGAGGGAAGGAATGCCATCCGAACAGACCTTGACAGGCTTGAGTAGGAACCTCACAAAGTTCAACCAGGCCAAGTGCAAGGTCCTGCACCTGACTTAGCACGAGTACAGACTGGGCAAGGAGTGTATTGAGACTATCCCTGGGGAGAAGGACTTGCAGGTGTTCATGGAGGAAAAGCGCAGCATGACTCATCAATGTGCTGTCACAGCCCAGAAAGTCAACTGCATCCTGGGCTGCACCAAAAGCAGCAGGTCGGGGAAGGTTATTCTTCTCCCTCTGCACTGCTCTTGTGACACTGCTCCTGGAGTACTGCATCCAGGGGCCCACAACACAAGACATGGACCACTTGGGTCGAGTGCAGAGAAGGGTCACTAAGCTGATCGCAGGTCTGGACACCTCTCCTATAAGGGAAAGGCTTAGAGTTTTGGAGCTCTTTCCATCCTGGAGTAGAAAAGGGTCTGGGGACACCTTAGAGCAGCCTTCCAGAACTCGAAGGAGACTTACAAGAAGGCTGGAGAGGGACATTTCACAAGGGCATGTAGTGACAGGACAAGGCGGGATGGCTTCAAAGTGAAAGAGAGTATGCTTGGATTAGATCTTACGAAAAAAATATTTGCTATGAGGGTGGTGGGGCACCAAAACAGGTTGTCCAGAGAAGTAGTGAAGGCCCCACCCTGGAAGTGCTCAAGACTAGGCTGAATGGAGCCGTGAGCAACCTGGTTGAGTGGAAGGCTTCCTGCCTATTGCAAGGGGGTTGGAACTAGATGATTTTTAAACTCCCTTCCAATTCAAACCATTTATGATTCTTGAATTTTGACTGGAAAATAAATCTTATCTCCTTCAATTATGGCTAAACAAAATATGGTTTCAGTCAAAAAATCCACAAAGTAATACCAATTAAAAAACCACAAGACTATAGGCAGTATTACGACACTTGATTGGCAGAATTATTCTTAAACATATAATTCTTAACATAAAATCATTCAAACAAGAAGTTTTTAGAATAAGCTGTTGAGCACTTGTCAAAGTATCATAGATCCTACATATAGTATTGTCTTTAAAGAATGTAAGTGCTGGGCTTCAGAAGGAAATAGAGATTTCTCTCCCAGTACTAGCAAAGTTAGCATTTATGTCATACAAGATGAATTGTGGCATTCTTCTTTTCTCTGTCAGCATTTATGGATCTCCTCTTCTTTTGTCTCTGTTACAGTTAAAATTCTCAAGATCTATAACCAGTTCCTGAGAGGAGCATTTTCCATTCTTTTTGATACATGCTGCATAGTTAGGTATTTAGGTCAACTAGTATATGATGCACAGTGATCTCACGTACAGAAGGAAATAACAATCTTAAAAATTTCCACAAAAATTATAACAAACAAGTCTAGTACAGCTGTCAAATATAAAATCTTTTTCCTTTTGCTGTCTCATTCTTCATTTCCTTATCATGAAGAAAAATTTCTTCAAAGAAAGGCTTGTTAGGCATTGGAACAGGATGCCTGGGGAAATTATTAAGTCACTGTCCCTCTAAGATTTTTTTGTGAGTGTTGCTGTAGCACTTTGAGACACGGTTTAGTGGTGGATGTGTCAGTGCTCAGTAAATGAATGGAGATCTTTTCCAAACTAAATGATCCTATGATTCTGTGATTCTATTCTATCATGCTTAAATATCTAAAGCTGGACAATTAAGTCTATCGGATGCAACAAGACACACTGGATGAATTTGTTTATAATTACTGAAACAAGTGATCCAAAAAGAACACTTTGACATCAAAAATAATCTTAACATGCACTTCTTGCACCATGTACCAAAGCTGTGTTTCCAAAACCTTTGTTTAATACATCTCACATCATCCCCAAATCTCACTAAGTAACTGGTTAGATTAGAAAGTTCTCTGGACAGTGGGATTCTGCTTTTGCACTTGCATTAAATTATTCTAGTGTGGGCACCTAGATCCTTTCAAAAAGCTAGAGCTGGAAGCTTCACAGAAGGGCAGCAAAATACTTAGAGGTTTCAAGCCCATGGAATTATTCGAGGGAAACACATCACATGATGGGTAGCATCTATGCCAAAATGTAATAATAGTAATGCTTTTGGTTAAAATGCTTCTTTAAAAAAGAGAGTAAAAATAAATGCACAATTTTTTATTAACAGACAAGCTTATTTCAAGTTTACCCACATGAATTGCATCTGCCCCAAATCTTTCCATCAAGATTTTGAAGTTTTAATGAAGCTCAATATGGCTTCATCTATTGCAGTATTCAACTCTTTAATGAATATTTTTTTTAAATCCTCAGACCAAGTGCTAACTCTAGGACAACAGATACTTAGTCTCTCATTTTTCTAAAAGTGATCATTGAGTCTTATTCTTCTTTCTTGTCTGTCAAAAAAAAATCAGAATAATTTCTCCTTTTATCTCATATCAGGAAATAGAATAAATGTCTACCCATCTTCAGTCTTATTTTCTCTTCTCTCTCCAATTTCAAAATTAACCTGAATAATAACCCTACTCTCTCATTTTCTTTGTGCCATTTGCTACTGATTTCTATATTTCCTTCTCTATACAAGAGATTAATATCTCTCATTTTGAAAGCATTAACCAAAGTCTCTGTATCAGATTAGCAGCAAGAGACTACATAGTTTACATGCAGATAACATAATATAGTGCCCTAACACCATTCAAAAATGAAAATGCATCTCTTCAGCATCAAATATATTCAGTTCTGTTCAACCTTTGCGATGCATTATGTAAAAACAAATATGATCCACGGATTATCTGGAAATTATCTAACGCTAAACTTTCTGTTGCCACATTAATATTCCAGCTTAAAATACCAGGATTTGCTACATTATGCCAATATGCAGACATATTAATTTCTATTCAACACTGTTATGTTGTGTGAAGCAAACACCTGACTAAGCTATATTTCTCTCTTTTAAAAGATAAAATTAATAAAATTACCTTAGATAAAGTCTTAACTAAATAGAGATTAACAAATTTCAGAAGTCTCAGAGGTAGCCTTAGAAATAATTTCATTGCTTTTTCTCTTTAGAATCTGAAATTATGCTTCATGTCTTTTGAATCTTTTTTCTTCCTCTTTCTCTCTGTTCATAAGTTTGATCCAGTGAAATGCAGATCCAGAAAATATATACATGTCCAATCTATATTTTTCTCCTCTACTTCATCATCACCGACCTATTGCCTTTTCTTCCAGTGCCTTCTTTTCCTTTGTTTCTGGCTTTGGATCTTGTGAATGGCTATGCAATTTCCTCTGCTATATTAAAACTTGCCTCTCTTTTCCCCCCTACTGCAGCACAACCAAACAAAGGACAGTGCAAGGACATAGAAACCATCACGAAATGTCTTTTATTTCTCAGCTCTTTTCATCTGCTTAACAAATAACAGAAACCATGGTTAATCATTGCATACTTCTGGTTCCCTGGGCACTCATGGAGCTCTCCATATGGTCTGCTCAAAATGGAGGCACTTGCATATATCAGATCTAAATTATGCAAAAAATGTGATCATATAGTGGAACAGAGCAATAATAGAAAAGATATCTACTCAAGAAAAACAGAAACCTAGCTAATAATCACTTTACATTTCCAACTCCCAGGGTAGGAGAACATTTTACTAAACACATAAATCTATATTCTGACATTAATTTCATAACATTTAAAACATATTCACTCTTGAGCTTTACATATTGTTCCTTCATGCAAGAAACCCAATAGCACAATTAATTGTTTTGTTTTTCCATTCCTCTCCTCTTTTTGCCTTTTTTTTCACCTTGCTCATGATATGACCTACCTCTTCAAGGTCCTCTTGCTTTTATTTACCTTTTCTTTCACTTTTCATTCTTATTATTCTCTTCATACTTTACTATTTTTCACTTTTTTTGATGATCATGGCCTAAGATAAGCAAGGAGTCTAAGTAAAGAGAATATGTGATTATTGTCTGCAGAGAAAAGTTGAAAAAAATTTTATTCAAGTGCCACAGACCTTGCATTGAACAATCTGTGGAGAAGGCTAGAGATGCACATTTCTGGTGAGCCAAAGTGGTTATGATTAAACTTTTTTGCTTCAACTGTGCTTAGCTTCAGGTTTTGATAAAGTACATTGGTATTTTGAACGAGGGATACTATTAAGCAAAGAGGGCAGGCCAGGACAGATACCTGAGTCCATTCCTAGTTGGCAGAAGGAGACCAGACATGTAGTGATGCAAAGAAGCATCCAGTCATTCTCAATGTAACTGCACAGCTGGAAACAAGGCATTGTTATCAAGGGCTACTGACAGATGCAACCACTGCTATAGATTAAAAGGAAATTATGAAAACTATGAAAAAAAGGAACATGGAAATGTATTCTGACTGAAAATTCAGAAATCAAGAAATGGCAAAACTAAGTTTTCCTTGGTTTTGTTAATTCAGCCTGCATGTGCTGTTGACTTAAGGCTCAGCCTGGTTAGTGTCAGTACCTACCTCAGCAGGAGGACACCTTGTAGGCTGAAAAGGTGTGTAGAAATATAATATGAACCTTAATTTGGAAGGTAGCATAAGCTGAATTTTCCTATAAAGTTAACAGAGAACATGTGTTATTGCACAGTCTTAAAATGGATAACCACATACTATTTTCCCACAGGACCTAACCCTTTTTTAAAATCTGAGATGGACTGACTGATAGGCTCAAAAACTGAGTTACCTGTACATAAACCAGAGCTGTGCAGTGTAAGAAGAAAGAAATAAGTGAATACAGCCAAACCCAGCGGATGAGCTGGTGTTTCGAGATTTAAAGCTCTAGAAAAAGGATAAAAACAGCAGTCCTTAAACTATAAATTTACCATTGAATACTTATTCTACACTGACAAAGTGAATGCCAGAGCTGGCTGCTGACAGGATTAATTCTGATACATCTCAAAGATGCTATATATGTGTTTTAACAGGGTAGAATCTCCCATTGTATAAGAACCAGCAAGATTTGCTCATCACTTTTGTCAGTGGGTTAGACCAACATTGTACTAAATGAGACTAGGCAAAGTCCCTGGTTTTCATTCCTGTGGCCTTGCAGGGAGATGCCAATCACCTGATGAGTGATATTAATGGTTTATGCTGCTCTGTCTTTCTGAAACATCTCTCTAATTGGTTTTGATGCTGCTTTATTAGAAAAGATATATTACATTTTGTATACCTGTTTTGCAATATTCATAGAGATCCTTTTGTTTTAAAACTGTGTTAGAAAGGTAGATGTTAGTTTGAATAAGTTGATCTTGGACTTGAAGTTCTAAATCATAGTGTAATTTTTTTCATAATCCAAGTTTTTTGATAATGAAAGATAAGAACTTAAGCTTATGTACTATTAAATAGTAGATTTATTAAGTAGATTTCTACAGTAGATCTGAGCCCTTATATAGGTTAGCTCCTATATTCAGGAAATACCCAGGTAATTTCCTTTCTCTCAGACAGTTTTTAATGTGAAATTTTTCTTAGTGCTGCCTGATAAAAATTTACTTAATTGCATGCATGTATGCATAGGTCTGTGTTTTGATGGGAACTTATGATTTCAGGAAGCTAGAATCAGTTTTGAGACTTATCTCTCACAGTATCCCCTCATCCAGTAAAGAATGGAAGAAAGAACTGTTCTTTTACATCGGATGCATTCTGCAGTTCAACCTCTTACTGGACAGCTTTGTAGCCTTGAAATGCAGATTCACTGCACTGAAATATACAGTAATTTCATGACCATAAGACGCACTGGATTATAAGGCGCACCCCCCGGGAGTCGGCAAAATTCGCAACTTTGTAGATCAGATAAGGCACACCGGACTATAAGGTGCACATTTTTTTTGCAGCGAGGCTCCGCCCCCAGCTCCCTCTGTGTGGTTGCTGGACGAGGCCCCGCCTCAACCCAGCAGCCATTGGCCCCCGGGCCCGCCTGTACCCGGCGGGCCGGGGCATGGCCGCCACCCCTCCGTGCCGCCTCCACGGGGCCAGAGGGTGCCTCTGGAGGGGCAGCTCCGCCTTCACGGGGCCAGGGCGTGCCTGTGTAGGGGCCGTGCCGCCACCACGGGGCCGGGGCATGCCCGCCGCCACTCCGCCCTGCTTCCACCTGGCAACCATGGCCCTGCCGGCTCCCCCCATGGCTCGCAGCTCTCACTTTCAGGTAGGCAAATTTTTTGAACTTTGTCCATCAGATAAGGTGCACTGGACTATAAGGCACATTTCCGGGTTCCGGGGAAAATTTTAGTCAAAAGCGTGCGCCTTATAGTTGTAAAATTACTTTACTTTCATCAGCTGCACCTGTATAGTGTGTTATTTGTTTAACATGTCCAAAAAATTTTGTACATGTTTAATTTTAAGCTTAACTATCACTGGCACTAAGCACAGAAAAGACAATTCAGTTAAGATTTTAACAAGGTAGGTCTAAGCATGGAAGGGACCTAAATTGGGGTATTTTAATTTGGATTTGGTTCTTCAGCATTTAAACGAAGGTTTGTTTTTTTGTATCCTGTACTTGGTACAATGCATCTTTCTGTCTCAGGGAAAGTTTGATTAACCTAATCAGATTTAAAAACTGTATTGTCATGAACATCAAAGTAATGTTGTCACATTGTTCCAGTCCAAGAGTAACATATAAAAAGTCTGCCTACTAGTATTGCAGGTTCTACCAGGTATACTATAGGTGCAGTCTTCTAAATGCAGTTATGCCTCTAGGACAAGGGATTAATTATTACCTAGTTTTACCAAAAGCTAGCCATTTTGCCTTAAAATGTGACTAAAATAAGTGTATCCAGACCTTTATGAGTTGTTTTCCATTCCATTTTCCCTATATACAGTTATCACCCTTGGTGTGTGAGCAGAGGAATCATGAGTGTCTGCACACACAGACAGGCACAAGCACACACTGACACACACACAGACACACAGACACACAGACAGGCACAAGCACACACAGACACACAGACAGGCACAGGTACATACAGACACACAGACACACAGACAGCATGCACTGACACACACACAGACACACAGACACAAGGACAGGCACAAGCACACACAGACACACAGACAGGCACAGGCACATACAGACACACAGACACACAGACAGGCACAAGCACGCACTGACACACACACAGACACACAGACACACAGACAGGCACAAGCACACACAGACAGGCACAAGCACACACAGACACACACACAGACACACAGACACACAGACACACAGACAGGCACAAGCACACACAGACACACACACAGACACACAGACACACAGACACACAGACAGGCACAAGCAAACACAGACACACAGACAGGCACAAGCACACACTGACGCACACACAGACAGGCACAAGCACACACACACACACAGACAGGCACAAGCAAACACAGACACACAGACACACGGACAGGCACAAGCACACACATGCACCCACACGCGCACACACCATCGTATGGACAGGAATGTGGAAACAGAGAGACCAAAGGACTCCTCTGCCATTCCCCAGCTCCTCTCACTGACTGGAGCTAAAGCCCTCTCACAGCACCAGCTGTCCTCTCATCTTCCTTCTTTCTCACTTACAAGTCTCTATCTGTTTTTCTATTTGAGGTTGACGGCTTCTAAGGAAATAACTTTTTTTTCTTTTTCAAAAACTTCCTATGGGGATGTTCTTCTGCTCCAACATGGCAAAAAAGTAGATATTGTTTCCCACCTGTTTTTAACCCTGTGACTCTCTTTTAGGGGTCCAGATGTTTCTCTGCATGAAAATAGTCTCAGAAAGACGTTGATTTCCTAATTACTCTGTGCATTTTGTTTCAAATTTCTGAACTGGACATGGCAATACTAAAGAATCAGCATGGAGCTGAATTCATTAGAGATACACTGATATGTACTGACTAGGACTGTAGACTGCTACATTACAACTGAGCAGGCATTTTAGCCAAAAATTTACTTAGAAGGTGTTTTAAAAACACTTTTTAAAAAAAATTTTCTTTATTAACAGAAGGAAGTGTGCTTTATTAGCAAAAGAAGATAAGCATAAAGTTCTCAGATATGAATTTTAAGAAAGTCTATGGTTAGGAGGGGAGAAAACACAAAGAACTAATTCAAGGTGAAAAAACCTAGGCATATGGAGCCATATGGAGGATGGCCTAGATAAGAACAAGAGAAAAACTCAAAGCAATTAGTTGTGAAGCTCTGGGACAACAGCATGGATATGAATTTATGAATGTTGCTTGTCTCAATCTCAATTTGAATTCAATTTATCCTTTATCCCCTTCTCTTCCTACTTGCTTCAGTAGTGCAGAATAATAAAAAGAAATAAATCTTCCTACTCTTTTTCTATTTTGAATAGGAATTAATCAAATCGACTGGTTGTTCTGCATAATACATTTTGTTGTGACTATTTTCGCCAACACATGCAGATTTGATGCATTGTGTGATTACTGTTTCTGCAAATCTCAGACACCTAATCATTTCTTTCCTTAGATATAGTGAGAAGAGATAAGATTCAACTGGAGTCCTAACAAAAGTATGTGAACTTGAGCATATTTGGTGCAATGCTTCAATATCATACATACACAATCTTTACATATGTTCAATGCTTCCCTGGAAAAGGGCCTGAATCTTCTTGTACTGCTAAATTGATGTCAGGGAAAGCTTTTGTTGAGCTGAATTTGAAAGAAGTTCCAAAACTTGCCTATATGTATCCAAAAATTGGAATTTTTCACACTGGCTTAACAAACTCAATTTTGATCGGAAAGAAGCCAAGAAAGTGTATACAGATTTGCATTAAAACAATTAAATCAGCTTAAATTCATGATCTTTGCAATTTCCATCGTGAGTTTGACAAGCATTAAATCTAAACACAACAAATGCCAGGATAAAGGAAGTGGAATACTGCCAGGAAGGGTACAAGTTCAATTCTCAGGTATCTTAAAAACTGTGTGGTCTCAAAAATATGCATGACTATATGGTGCTTTCTCAGTCAGTCCCCTGCTACCCTGGCCAATTGTGTCATTTGGTGCCTATGACAGACTAGGTGATCAATTTTGCCTCGAATTTTATCTGCATAAAAACCTAAATAACTATGTCTATAAACATGTCAAAAGGTTTAAATAATATCTGAAAATGTTTTGAGGTCCAAGACTGTGGCTACTAAGGAAGTCTAGAACACTTAGGAGTTGTAATAGTGTTGTACTTATCAGTGTTTTTCTTGTGTACTTTGATCTTCACAGTCACTTTCCATTTCAAAGCAATAAAATATTGAACAATTCCCTCAGATGGTGGTTTCTGCATAAGAATTCTCAGTTCTTTCCGAGACACCCTGCATGACAGCCAGCACTGGGATAAGAAATAGCAGATGGCTGAATAGTGAACAGAGTTGCGTAAATGAAATTAAAAATATGACAACTGATTTCCATATGTGCTCTGTGAAAAGTCAGAGTTAAGAAAATAGCTTGCATTTCTCCTTACCCAAAATGGGATTCGACCAGGGGTATAAAGCTAAAGACCTGCCTAATTGCTTGGCTAAGCAAGACATTAGGTATATAGCACAATAAAAGACAATAAAGCTGTACAACAGCATGCCTACATTTCCCTTTGCATTTATCAGCCTCCATATAAACTTACAGCTTACCAAAGACCTCTTGTTTTTGATTCCCAGACAATGGTTGTAAGGAATTCACTAGAAGATCAAATGTCACTCATTGTTATTACATGTGTGGCTCCATTAATCTAAAGGGACATACTTACATATGTAAGGTAAGAAGCATTTGGCACATAAACTGCTTACATTCATTATTATAAATCCTCAATTTTCCAGGAGTGGGTCTACTAACACTCTGAAAAAAAGAGTTGTATTCAGATCTAATATTTGCATACTATATAATCTATTTGTATATGTTCATTTTTAGCTGCATAGGTATCAAAAATGAAGATGCATGTTGCCATAACAGTGGCAGTATTGGAATATTTCTCTAGCTCTCTCCAATGTCTATATTGAAATGCAGAGGAGAAATGTAATAAATACACTTCTTGAAATAGAATGGTACATCAGTAACAGTGTTTAAAGAGTCTCTGTTCCAAAAATGAAATGTTCATTTCATTTACACTAAACCTGAGGTGGTTTTTTGTTGGTTTTTTTTTTGTTTTTTTTTTTTTTTTGCTAGGAGGGAGGGGGAGAGAAGAGGGAATGTTGCCAAGTGAGGGAAGATAGGGATGGTTGCAAAGAAACATTTAGTCAGTAAAACACCATGCTTTCTCATAATGTCATGCATCTCACTCACAATAATTCTTTCTTATTAACTGCTTGGGAACAATTTATTTTCCTCTCAGGCTATGAAGGCAAGTGCAAGTGTAGCAGACTCTGGTTGGAGCTGATAAGCCATCCTATAGAAGCAACACTGCTGGCATGATGAGATTTGTTAAGAGGACAATATCCCATTGGCTCAGACAAACCATGCTGTATATCAAACCTATCAACAATAATATCTGCAAAATAATGCCTTTATGTATCTGCCAACTGCCACAGAAAGCTCTCTGGCATTCCTTTGGAAATGTGGTTTGATTTTTTAATTTTTGTTTGTGCCACTGAACACAACTGCTGAAGGCTCACCTAGTCTCGCTTAAATTTTACAGTATTTTAAATCCCATCCTCTAAAGACACTGAGCAGAAAACTGCACTAAATAAACCAGAAAGTGATCAATCAGTGATGTAAAAAAAATCTGTTTTTATGATGAAAACATAAACAAAAAACTTGACATATTTGCATTGCTAAATGGTTGCTATATCACTGTTCAGAATGTTTTAACCAAATTCCATGATCTTGAAAGAGCATAAGTAAAACAAATAACTTTTAACCTCATGATTTAAAGTCTATCTCCTTTACCATCATTGTTGGTTTTTAAACATTATTTTTTTCTTTTCATGTGATTCTATTTCTATTAATAAAACAGTTACTCTTTCAGATGTTATATATTCAAACATTGCCCTCCATAGATTTTTTTTTAATATAAAAAGAACATCTTCAATTGTTTATAGTGAAAATTTGTGTTGGTCAAGGTCACTGGGGAAACACAGTTTTATTTTGGGAAAACTGCTATCAAAGAGAGTAGAAGTTTGATCATAGGAAGTAAATTTGCATCTCAAAGAGTCATAAAAGACCAAAAAAACAAAAAAAACCCCTTAAAGTTATCCAAAACTACAGGCAGAAAATTACTTTTATGTACTCAGTAGTCACATTCTGGCAGGAAGAATAAAGATCTCATAAAATTTCTGGGAGATTTTTTCCCATTAAATCTGTTGGTAAGTCTCAAGTTGAACAGTTCAATAATTGTTTGAGTGGCAATGTCATGAACAATGCAGAGCAATTCTATTTCACTCTTCACTCATTTAATTACAACTAGGAGACCAGTACTTATCTGAGTGGACTGCTCAGCTTAGATCATAAATGGTAGACTCCCTGAAGAGATTAAATTGTGCAAAAATAAAATCCTTACTGCATGTTTTGCTTTCCAGTGTGAAGGGCAGCTTTCATATCTGTAAAAGGGGAATAAGAGTATTTTTGCACTGGAGGAGAGAGAGGGTGGATGTGAGAATTCAAGTGTTGGATATACAAAAAAATTTGTCTCACTGTTCACCAGGACAGTGTAAGAGCAACCTGCATGTAGACGGACAAGCAGTCAGGTACCTCCTCTTGCAATGAAAATTGAATAATATTCAATTCTTCTTCAGACACAGCTTTCCTGGGGTGGGCTGAAGGTGTCTCTCATGACACTACCTGAATCCTTATAACAGTATTGCAGCCTCTCCCCAATTCCCTGACAAAACTCGTCAATCAGAGTGAAGCTGCGACTACTTGGATCTATGCAAACAAGAGATGAGGAGTCTGGGGTTACTGAAGAAGAAGGACTAAGTCCACCCCTCAGCTGAAATCCCATGTTGCTGGCACAACTGTATCATGACGCCATTCACATATGGAACTATCTGTGCTCCCATTCTTCATCATCCATCACTGTGGGAGTTGGTCACACTGACAAGGGCTTAGCTAAACAAGGGCTTAGAGACTTTGTGCAAGCTGTTCTTGAACCATGTATGAAGAATACACAGATACACACGTGCACAGGAGAGGAAGAGGGATTAGTTCCAGTAGACAGTCACTGTGTACTGTCAATTTTCCTAAAAGATAAATACTTCTTTTATTTTTTTTACTTTTTTTAAAATTAAAATCTGGTAGGTATCTCCATGGTTACAGTTCACTGTCAGTCATCTACCTTTAGCCTTTTGATGTAAATCTGTTCAAGCACTGAAAACACCTCTGGCGCTTTCTTATTTTTCCTCCAGCTCCGTGTATGCAGGGCTGTTTAAAGCATGGAAGAGCAGCAGACACTTATACCGCTGTCTCAGCTTGCAGAACATGAGGATAGCTGCTTCCATGGAGCTTGCATGCCCACAGACCCAAGCAAAATAAAGTCTGTTCTTTCCAGTGGGGTCAGACAACATGTTTTGATCATTGGCTCAAATAGATATGATCCATTTAATCATAATGCACAAGGAGTGAGGCACTCAGCTACAGCCCCCATAGTGTGAAAAAGAAAAGGAAAAAAAAAGAAACAATACTCTGTGAAGTTCAATATTTATGCTGCTGATTCAAAAGCTGTTTTGTCCTGCTCCTCCACAGATATCCAACACTCAACACATAGTGGAGCATTAGGCAGCTCCACCTCCTCCTAGGGAGATCTATTTGTTGGAAACTGTTATTAAGAAGCTTTTAGCTCCACTCAATATTTGGGCTGTGATCTGCCATCCTCTTTACATGGGCCACTCAGAGGGAAGAGGCTTTTTTATTTAACTTTAACAAATAAAAGCAGTCTTTTCCAGAAATGAAGCTTAGCTACTAATTAGCACTTTTTGATTAATGCAAGTAATTTATGAAGATTATACTCACAGTGATCAGTTCAACAAAACACTTAAACTCATGCCAAACTTCAAATTCCTCTCTAGTAAAACATCTTAGGAACATAATTTCCTTCCTGTAACAGGGCTGATTCCAAGAAGCTAAAGCAAAACTCCCTCTTTTAAAGAACACTCCACACTACTGGAATATTATTGATAGCAAGCAGTGTATGAGAAGATTGAAATTTATTTGTATAAAGAGATAACAAAAAAGTTAACTAGCAATATATTTTTTTAACAATCACAGCTTGGTATCACTCATTGCACTGCAGCCTAAGTTCTCAGCTGTACAAAATGGCATTGGAAGATGGTGTGGAATACATGTAGCTGAAATCACGTATTGAATTAATTTCATGAAAGTATAGCCTATGTATTTAGCTTCTGAAGAAAATATCAATATTCCTGGACCCCAAAGTTTGAGTTTTGCATTTTTTACATTCTCGCAGAATGTTTCACACTGTCCACAAAATGCAAACTGTCCTTCCTACTGCTCCTAAAATCTTTCTTATTTTTGACTACTTGTCTATAATGACTTTGGCATTTATGTCAGTAAGTAAAAGTCCTAAGACACGGGCATAGACATCTTCATAATATCATCCAAGAAATGACCTCTATAGAAGAGATTATGTTTTAGTGTCATTCTCAAGCTGCCCACCTAAATGTATCTCCAGTTTACCTCAATCCCAAAAAATTGTCATACAGCACTGCTAACAGGCATACTGCTATACTAACAGATGTGTATGAGATTAAGCAGCCAAAAGATGGGATATGATCTCTAATGTTCATTTCAATTGTTGCTTTCCCAGCCAGGAATATCATCTTTGGAGCTTGTTCACAGGGTTTACACCTGTGACTAGGGAATAAACCAGCTCTAGCTCAGCTCTGAGGTATATTAATCCACAAAACTAATGTCTGATGTCATGAGACACAGTTTCAGAGATCTAGTGCTGGCTTTGTCTTTGAGTCTCCATCAGTGGGTTCCATAGAACTGTCTGGTAAAGCCTATAGTATGTCAACTGAGAGTGTGAAGAAAGGTGTCCAGAAATATTAACAGAAAAATTGAGTTTTGAAGCAAATGCTTTTATGGATCCAAAGCTCTGAATGAATTGTTCATACAAAATCCTTAATATGCCATCAAATCAGAAGGAAAACAGAGAACGTTTAAGGACTGGATGGACCTCTTGAGATCATTTAGTTCAACTCCCCTGCTAAAGCAGAGTTAAGTAGAGATGGTAGCACAGAACCAGACAGCTTCTGACTGGTTCCCCATTGCATCAGTGTTTGACCAGACTCACTCATTTCTTGTGTCAGAATGAATTCCATGTTTCTTAATTTTTTTCCATTGCTTCTTGCCCTGTTACTGATAAGACCCTGTCTTTGTCTTCTAGATTGTCTTATGCCAGTTATTTTGCACATTGATAATATCCTTGAGCCTTTCCTTCTCTAGGCTAAACAGCTCCATCCTTGTCAGCTTTTCCTCACAGTAGAGATGCTCCAGTCCTATCATCATCTTGGTGGCACTTCACTGGATTATCTCCAGCATATCCATGTCTCTCTTGTACCAAGGAGACAGAACGGGAACCAGAGCTTGGCATGTTTCCTCACCAGTGCTGAGTAGAGGGAAAGGATTGCCTCCAGTGATCAGCTGGCAGCACTCCTACTGATGCAGCCCAGGATGCTGTTGGTTTTCTTTGCCATGACTATGTAGTGCTGGCTCACAGACCACCATGTGTCTTGATGTCCACCATGATCCCAAATTCCTTCTCTGCTTTCAAGCTGGTGGCCCCAAAACACAATGGCACACATTCTGCCAATGATGCAGAAATTTGCAATTCTCTCTGGTAATCTTCAAAATGTTCCTGTCAGCCCAGTTCTCCAGCTTGTTGAGGTCCCTCCAGATCACAGCATGACTCTCTGATGTATCACCCACTCATCCCAGTTTTTTTTTATATACTAACTTGCTGAGGGTTCATGCTGTCCCATCCTCCAAAGCACTGATGAAGATGTCTCACAGCACCAGTCCCAGTACCAATCTCTGTGGAACACCACCGGTGCCTGGCCTCCCAGGGCCTGACCCCATTCAGCCAGGTTTCGTATCTAATATCTGCATGTTTCCAGTGTAGGTTTTTAGAAGCAGGTTCCTACACTCTACATAGAAATTTGTATAGTTGGGGGATTTTCTGGTTGTAGTATATGCATCTTCAAAATTTAAGCCTTACTACTGAGTCCAAGCAATACATAATAACATGATTGTACCAAGATGTATCTTTATAGAAATAATTCATTTAATTCCTAGTTTGTAGTTATGCTAATTCTGGTGTTCTTCTCCATACGCAATTACTCCAAAGTAGGTGGTAACTGGGTGTGATTTAACTTCTCATCCATGCATGAGAGTAAGCTAGAGCAACCAGTTTCATTCCAGATAATTTGGATTCAGCTGCCAAACACAAGTAGAAAAATGTGAAATATGATTTACTAAAACAATTTCAGTGTAAAAATATTAATTACATGCAAAATGAAATGCCTGATGGCTCCCACTAATTAAGTCTCAACCAAAGTGTTATTGTAGCTCTGATTATCTTTCTCTTTCAAATTTAAACTAAAGTAGATAATTTAGGTGAAATTTAGGAAAATAAGATTTTTTCCACCAGGTGAATCACAGTTTAATTATAAGGATAATATGTACTCAGTAATGCTGCCATACATACCACTAATTTTTAAGTTACTCATCAAATCGTAAAATTTAATACCACTATTCTGTGTTTTGGCCATGGGTTGATTTTTGGGTAATTTTTTCCACCAGGTGAATCACAGTTTAATTATAAGGATAATATGTACTCAGTAATGCTGCCATACATACCACTAATTTTTAAGTTACTCATCAAATCGTAAAATTTAATACCACTATTCTGTGTTTTGGCCATGGGTTGATTTTTGGGTATTTTTTTCCTGAAGCTGAATTCTTGAATGCTCTCTGAAACAGCACTGTTTGTTTTCAACTCTCTGCAGCTCTGGATCACTAGTTTAATACTCTGCACTGCTTTAATAAGAATCCACATCAAAGTGGTAAGCTTCCTTCTGCTGCACCAGACAATAGAGTTGCTAAACGTTAACAATGCCCCCTGGGAAGGAAGGGAAAACACATTCCTAAACTCTTGTAAGTCAGACCAAAATTGCAACATTCTTTGTATTTGAAGGCAGAATAACATCAAGAAAAACTGTTGGAAAGGGACTTGTCAGATTTCAAACACAAAATTCGAGTTATCAGGATAAGAAAAAGTTTTATTTCTATTTGTTACAATTTCAAAGTAAATAGCTCCACAGGGTCAAGAAAAGCAGTAACTTTTATATGGGAGAAGACCCTGTATCTGGCAAGTGAATGCATTTCTTTTTTTACATTATGCTCTGTAACCCATTTGTATACACAGTGTTATAAACACATCAATTTGTCAAATTGTATATAGCAAAGCAGTCAAAATATTCCTCCACATAGGTTTATAAAATGATAGCCCATTGTACAGTTATAGTATTTCTTAAATGTAGCAAAAGAGATTTTCCAGTATTTTCTTCTGCTATACATTTTACTGAATGAACAGCTCTTAATTTTGGAGGAAAGCCTTACAAAAGACAAAACTGCAAGGGAAGCCATAGATTCCCATAACTCTTTGTCCATCTTTAAGCTTTCAATCTTCTATTTTTTTTTTTCTCAGATGAAGTGAAATGTATCAAACCCATTTCAGTTTCTACCTTTTAAAATACCAAAGGTGAAAAACAGGGAAGCTGTGGATAATGTGGTAAGCAAAAAAAAAGAGGTCTGTGAGAAGGGAATCTTTGTTCTGTATCAGTCATTGCCAGAATAGAGAAGAAGCTGTTCAAAAAGATAAATGAGAGACTACATTTTCCTTTTAAATATAAGGGACAATAAGGTCTACAAAGGAATATGTGTGACATGTACATCTGCAATGAAAAAGGTATTGTAACAGAGGCAGGGAATAGGGATGATGATGGTTATGGTGATAGAACAAAGGAAGAATATTCCTCCTCAAGGATACACACATCAGTGTCAGTTGATTAAACAGTACAAAAAATTGCTTAGAAATGACATCTGAGGATAAACCATCATGGGTATTTTGCTAACCAGTTAACAATAATTAAGGCATTGGCTATACTTTTGCTAAGACCAACTCTTCTGTGTTTGGCCACTACACTCACATTCATTTCCTGTGTCAAGGAAAGTCCTTACTGGAGAAGACTCCCCATATGAATCTGGGAATTTACTGCAGCCCCCTTCCCTCATCAGCCTGACCTTTCTTATTGTTGGTTGTTCACATTCACTGCTTTTAGAGATTGTCCTGTTCTCCATCCTATTCTTAGTTGAACAATGGGTCCAATTACCATCAGAAGTCTCTGTCTAAAGGCACTTATCTAAACTCTCTTCAACTCTCTTCAATATTCCTGCTAAGCTGGGTTCAGGTTTTTTCGCTATGTGTGAATTTGCATAGATTTGCAGTCACTTTTTATAAGAACTTTGTCTTCCCATATTGACTAAGCAGACAAAAAAATCAAGCCCCCCCCCCCCCCTTTTTTTTCTTTTCTTTTTTTTTTTTTTTTTTTTTTTTCATTTACTTGCCTGTATTTCTTTTCCTTAGTAAAATGACCAAGTCCCAATCATATTAAATACCTGACCTGGCATAATTGAAATACTGAATTGAAATACTGCCTTTTTTAGTAGTTAAATAAACCTATAATTCTCCACTGGCAGAGAAAGAGAAAGAAGAATTCTAGGTCTTTATCCATGCTTAAACTTCCTTCCTCACCAATTTTTATCACTAATTAATAGTAATTAATAGCAAACTATCTCAGTATTCAAAATGGGGGGGTATGATTGTATATTTAGGCTAATCCTTGATTTCACAACCAGCCATCAAACAAAAGAGAAATGTTTTTCCTTGCTTTCACATCCTTTTTTTTGGACCTAAAAATACACAAGCCTGGAGATTTAATCCCTTTATCACATGCTTCTAAACTTCTTTGTTTGTATGTCACAAGTTACTGCACGGAACCTTACTACTTGTTTCTGAAAATTATATAATAATAATATGTGCATATTCTGGTTGCTTACTGCTCTCAAGTAGTTACTGAATTTGAACATCTGCTGGAATTCAGATTAATTTTACAGTAATATGACATATTGGCTTTCTAGGGTGATCCACTCAGCATAAAAGGACCTCAGAGAATGGCTGTTATTAAGCATTAACAGGAATGGAATACCTTCCCACTTCTTCCCCTTTATCTTCCCTTTTTCAAAACTGAGTATATAGCCACTTCTTTGTGAAAAGTCCTCTGGTTTATTTTCAAACCTCCAAAAGGCATAAAATCAATGTGTAGAGAGTTTGTTTGACTTCTCCCTTTGTGTATTTATTACTTTAGTGGAATTCGGTGGATTGGTACCAGAAGACTTTTTGTTTGAACATCCCTGATGCCTCTTGGAATTTGTCAAAATTCGGTTCCTCAACACAGAGCTCAACCAATTGTTGTTCACCCTTACTGAGCCCTTCATTACAGCACTTGTCAAAATACTGCACCACCTATCCCTTACAGCATTCTGTGTAAACATGTATTCTATTCATGTGATAATTACATTTTTGTCCTTCATCATGCTTTTTTATTTTTGATAGTCTTGCCTCCATTCAGTGACATCCTTGTAGAATGACCTTACCTTATTAGGGTTTCTGCTCCATCTGCTTTACCAAGCTAGGCAAGTGCTGTCATTTGCATTGTTCTATCAGTCTCTTGGCATTTGTTTTATCTTGATCATATTCCTCAGCAGGAATCTGACTCCCATCCTGAACACATGCTGTTCTTACACTGTTGGCAGACAGTGTACATATTTAACCTTTCTGCCATTCAGTTTTGCCCACAAAAACAGCTTCGGAAAGCATTTACTCTGCTTCCTTTTACACTTGCCCAGAGCACAGAAATCACAGCCTGGATCTCTCTGTTGACCTTCTCACACTGTGGTACTAGTCACAGTGGAATAAACCAAAGTTTCAACCATCAGTCTGATCACAAGAGCAAAGGTTACACGGGTTTCAAGTGTGAGTTTTATCCCTCTTTTTATTTTTTATTTTCTTTCTATTTTCAAATTTTAAGCAGAGAAACAGCTGAGTAATTTTTATACAACTGCTCTTCCACAGATATCCTTCTGTTTAACTACAGTGCACTTTAGAGCAGACAATAAATCCATCACCTGCTCAGACACAGACCTATGAAGTAATATGCTTTTCTGCTCTTCCCCAGTATTTATATCTAATTATATTCTATAACTAAGAATGCAACGTGGCTTTTCCTAAATAGAGTGTGATCTTCACACAGGACATAAAAGCAACACAGTTGTGCTGACACACAACTGAGAATCTGGCTTCTGATTCTTTATTGAGACATGAGTGTAATCAGTGCCATTAATATCTTGCCAGAAGGCATTAAACCTTCTTTTTACACTTTATTGTTTTTGTAATTTTTTTCAATTGTCTTTGGTGCTGATTGGAAGAGGATGTTTGCATTACTGATTTCAATAAGGCTTAAAGGAGTGAGGATGCAACAAAAGAGCCTCACATGTGGACATGCTTCTGAATTTATAGTACATTTGTTGGTTCATCTCAACTACATTTGGGATGGTGAATTGGTCTGCAATTTGGGGTAATTCTGTGAGCTACTTTGTGCCATGCATAATTTTACCATCAGATAGAATTGTTCTATATAAAGGTAGAAAGCCTCACACTCCTCCACTTTTTTAACAGGCAAAGGTAAGCAAATGGGGAAAATACTCAAGTGAAGTAATTAAAAAAGAACAAAAAACCAAAAAAAAACCCCAAAATCCAACACATTATTATTCGATAAAGAAACTAACAGATGAACATTATCATAGCATAAGTATTATAGAGCAAAAGAAAGATGCTGCCAGGTAAAAAATAATTGATTTATGGCGAGAGGCACCTAGCCTTAATTCTTCCCTTTTTCCTTCCTGCCTCTAATCTGACTTTCCCTCTGTAAAGGGTGGATAAACCTCATGGTGTTTCTTTTGTATTTTTCTTTACTTTTCCTTCCCTTCCATCAAAACTGAGTATATAGCTCAATTTATCTTTATTACATGATTACATGAGTTTTCAAGTGCAAGCACTTTTTTAATGCCTACTTTGTATCTGTATAGTGGCATTTTCAGTCTCGAACAAATGAGGTTGCACTTGCATTGTATGACTATACTGTGAAGTAGGAAACTGAAGATGACAGCTCCTAAGAGCAAGACAGGAAATCCTGCAGGCTTTCACTGAATCTGCTGCCCTCAGAAGAGGTTAAATAACTGAATTTACTCAGTTGGTATGAAAACAAGGTCCAGTGCATGGGTATTTCCCTCCCCACGTCCTACACCACCCATGTTTAGAAAACGTGGGACACATTCGTAATGAAGAGATGCATAATGTTTCTACTAAAAAGGTTACCAGTTTCAATCAGTTTGGCAGATCAACAATTCAGCTGTAATTCAGCTGTTTACAATATAAAATTGTGGAGGATTTTTCTAAAAATCATATACACAAATATATGCAGGACAATAAATGACGCTTAATTCATCTTCTGTTTTCTCTGCTAGGAATACTGTGCCTCTCCCCTTTGATTTAATGGCAATTAGTTTCAGTGACGTACTGTAAAGTGGAGACACCAGGTTCTTTCTTAAATTGGGGAAAATATGAGCCCCTTTACCTTTATATTTTATGAGCTGGTTGCTCTTTAGTGTTTGGCAAGACAAATAGAGTTACATACTGTGAGTGACTCAGAGCAGAATTTCACTATCAATCACCTGCCTGACTCTGCACAAATTCTGTAGGGCATTCAGGACATTTTGCTGCCTATGAATATTTCAGACAAGATGAATCCCTAAAAGCTTCCTGATGGATTAATACTGGAAAGCAGGACTTTTTCTCGTTTTATAGCAGTTTGTCAAAATACTATAGCCACTAAAGCTCTTCAGCAGCTTGTCTTTTTAAAAGAAGAAACTAACCCAGGGGAGTATCACTGACTTCCTTTATCACAAGTTATTTGAAGAAATTATATTTCATATATTAATATTGTATGAACTGCAACAGCAGAAAATTGAGAGTTATGGAGGTTGTTTTAGTTTCTAAGTCTTTAATATGACACTAATGAAAGTGAGCTACAGTTGATGCTTTAATAGAGCCACCTCCTAGGCACAGTCATCCAAAGGTGCAGGCTATGGGCCTGGATCTGTTGTAAACCTCCAAAGGTTCCCCAGTGCTGTGGGAAGAGGGTTCTTGACTGTTTTTCATAATGACAAGCCATCTTTCACCACCAGAAACTCTGGAAAAGGACTACTCTATATAGAGAAATTATTCTGATAACTCCCAACACACATGCTCATCATTCCAAATGGCAAATTATCGAGAATTTCTCTGTGAAAATATTTACCTGCCCAAAGACCTCCAGTTGCTACTACAAACAAGGCCTTCAAAATGTTTAAGATTACCTCTATCAATAGTGATCTTATGACAGGAAATTACCTTATATTTTTATTGAAATCTTATTATTTGAGTACTAAGATGACAGCTTTATTTTAAATACATATTTATTCTTCTCCTTCATACACCCTTAAGAGACTTTTGCAAAACCAGTGGAATAGATTTATTCTGATTTGTGATTCTTTTCTCACATTAGGGAAATCAGAAGTCTTGTGCACCTAGTAAGTGCACAATTTTTATCAAAATAAAATTTACAGTAATTTCACGACTATAAGGCGCACCCTTTTGACTAAAATCTCCCCCCAAAACCGGAAGTGCGCCTTATAGTCCGGTGCGCCTTATCTGATCTACAAAGTTGCGACATTTGCCACCCCGGAAGTGAGAGCCCGCCGGCATCGGGGCCTCCCCCGCGCGGGGCGGACCCGCCGGCATCGGGGCCTTCCCCGCGCAGGGCTGGCCCGCTGGCATCGGGGCCTCCCCCGCGCGGGGCCGGCCCGCCAGCATCGGGGCCTCCCCCGCGCGGGGCCGGCCTGCCGACATCGGGACGGCTCCCGTGCGGGGGGTGTGAAAGCCGCAGGAATCGGATCGGCTGCCACACGGGAAGGGGCGAAAGCTGCTGGAAGCACAGCGGCCGCCGCGCGGGGGGGGCGAAAGCCGCCGGAAGCACAGCGGCCGCCGCGCGGGGGGGGCGAAAGCCGCCGGAATCACAGCGGCCACCGCGCGGGGGGGGGCGAAAGCCGCCGGAATCGGAGCGGCTGCCGCGCGGGGAGGGGGCAAGCAGCTGGAATCGGGGCAGCGGCGGCACGGGGCAAGCCTGCCGGCATTGGGTCACCTGGAGCGCCAGGGAACTCCCAGAACAGCGGGGCCCTGGGGATGCTGCACGGAGCGGCGGTGGGCATAGCCCGGCCCTGCCGGGTACAGGCAGGCCCGAGAGCCAATGGCTGCCGGATTGAGGCGGGGCCTCGGCCAGCAAGTGCGCGGGAGGAGCTGGGGGCGGAGCCTCGCTACAAAAAAAAAACCGGTGCGCCTTATAGACCGGTGCACCTTATCTGATCTACAAAGTTGCAAAATGTGCCGGCTCCCGGGGGGTGCGCCTTATAGTTGGTGCGCCTTATGGTCGTGAAATTACTGTAATTTGCATTTGATTAATTTAATTAATTCTATGTCCATCTAAGTACATAGCAGGCATCTATTAGTTGTCTATTTTTCTAATCAATCTACAACAAAATACAGTTGTCATAAGCCACTCATATGAAATCATAATACAGTCAACAGAGGATTTGACCTAATGTCCACCTTCATCTAACTCTCAATTCTATACTCTTATTACAGAAATTTCCTCTTGATTTTAGCTCATCTCCAGACTTAATCTGTGCTTCCACCTCCTGTTAAACAGCTGCTACATGCCAGTCCAAGGACAGCTGCATTTCAATTCATGTGAAAAAATTATTTTATCTCCCATGACTACTTCTCCAGGTTGTTTTAAGTATTAATTAAATTTTGCAGAAGACTTTGAGGTATTCAGATGCTTACAAAGCATCATTAATTACGACCTCATGCTATAAGCAAGTATCTTCAGGCTTACACAAGTCCCAGATAAGATCACACGTGCCTAAGCATTCTTGAACTTTGCAGTATCCACAAGAAGATACAAAATTTGGAAGTCAGGCTTACTTTTCAGTCAGAACCTGAGCCTTTGCAGAACAGAAAGAAAATGCACCAACTTTTCTCATTTCAGACTTTGTCAAATGACAAAGAATATTTTTCTTTATTAGCACAAATATTAAACAGGATCTGACTAATATCACTGCAGTACATCTGTTGTTGTAATGGATATGAGTTTGCCAAGCTATACTCTCATTTTGTTATAGCAAGAATAAAAAGCCCAGCCCATTAACAAGAATGGGGTAAATGATCTCACTTCATCATTTTCAGAGGGACTGATGGAATATGAAATGAGTTTCATGGTAGTAAAGCATCACAGTATTACAGGATTGTTTGAAATTACATAGATAAATAGACAGATAGCTGCAAAGCACTCCCTTGAATGCATACATATATGTATATTTATATATGTCTGCATATATATACAGATGCACATTTATATTTATATTTACATTTCAATACAGAAATAGAAGAGTATTTTTTAACTCTTATTGTTTATATTCATGACCCTGTATATGTCCTTGCCAGACACATACTCACCCTGTGATCAGTCAGGTTGATATTGCCTGGCATTGTATGTGTGCCTATGTGTATGTCTGTATATTGATACAGATTATATAGATACAAATGCATCTAGAGAGATAAGAACAGAAATATTTGAGGAAACTTGGAGTGAAGCAGCTTAAGCTATCCTTTTCCATTATAAAGTATTCTATGGCCTTTTTATATCTTCTACCTACCTCCTTTGATGCAACATAAAAATACAAAGAAAGCAAAGAGAAAATTCTTGGGGAAGAGAAAAAAGGAGATTGCTTTGAAATAACATTAATATTTTTCTTTACTTTTTGAACATGGTTAAAATCAGGGTTTGTTCTGCAATGGTTGGATTCCTCATAAAACTTTAGGCTATCTTCCCAATAAATGTTCCAGAACTGGTCCCCTCATGATATGCTATACCAGAGATGCCATGAACTACTGGAAGTTGTACAGCATGTCTGGAAACAAACCCAGGCTTGTTATCCTTTCAGAAAAATTTCAGGTTTTTTCTATTTAAAGTGATAAAAGGTGCCAATTAAATTTCTGGGCATCCTAACATATTTCTTGCAAAAATACAGTGAAATACTAATTTTCCCTTGGCATGTGGTTGAAATGCTGAAACACAGCCCAAATGGGTCACAAGCCTCAAGCTCACAGCCAAATGAGGAAAAATAGGATCGTGCAGTGCTTTGAAGTCTTTCATCTAAGAAAACAAAAAAATCACGCTTTAAGTTCTGCTGTAAACAATGGAGGGTTAGTTTTCAAAATCACTGTTTCATGTTTAAGAAGTGCTGAATGTGCATTTTCTGCTTCTTTATGCAAAAATCTAATGATGGCTTAATCAATTTTACATTTTGTTTACAAAATACATTGTATTTCTTCCATGCTTAACTTGGTCAGACAAGAAAGGGGAATGAAGTTAACAGAAGCTGCTAAAGTATCTTAGTGCATCCCAATTCCATGAATGCGATTTTGCAACCTAACCAATTTTAAATAATTTTCCCCGTAGTCTTACATGTTCCACAGCATAAATGCCTCTCACATCATGACTTGCTCCTGGCTCTCTGTACCTCAGGGAGCAGCCAGCCCCCACTGCGCCCTGGCAAAAGGGTATTGATAGCTGTGAAACTTGGATGGATGCCTCAGGCAAAAAACCATGATAAGCTTTAAAGGTCATCAAAGAAGAATTAGATTCAGATTCTTTAATTTGATAATCAAGCAAAATTACTCGTATTTGAGTAATAAAAGTATTTTGCAGTTAAATCTGTTACCTTTGTTCAACTCAGATTCCCATGGAGCTCAACGGAAATATGGAGACTTTCAAGAGATATGGCCAAAGAAAGGAAAGAAAACAATTTTCTATTAATAACAAATTATAATCAACACTTCAATGTTAAGATAAGAAACTTAGTAAATACTTTCAGACTAATAGAAAATGTTAATATTTCAGACAGGTATACATCAGTTTTCAAGATGCAGACTATAATCTAACAGATGTAAATGTGAAATGATGCCCTATTTCCTAAAAATCGTAGCTATTCATTGCAACATACTTAATGCCTCATAATGTATTTTGCAATATTTTGCAAAGTAAATGTATGAATGCATATCCTTAGTTGTAGTGTTGAAGGTATGAAATTGTTTGTCTATTCGCACGTGGTTTTGATTGTTGAGGATTTAGAAAATCCTGAAGCTTAGCTGGGAAAAAATTGCTACACTTGAATATATTACTATTGAAGTAATTATTCAACTGAAGTAGAAGTAATCTATACAGAACAAGAATTAAAAAATATATTTAAAAAAAAAATTTACCAAGTAAAATTAAACAGTGATTTTTTTTTTAAATGCTGTTTTGGAGATTCAATGGATTTTAAAGAAGTCTTTGTTTCAGACACTAAACATGGTAGTGTCTTTCAGTTCAGTGTCTCATAGTCTCTGAACCTCCTTCACATCACAAATTCTCTACAATAACAAGATTATTTTGTTTACAAAACCACAATATTGCAAAACATTTGCATCACTAATGTAATTAAGTACTTGTGCACATGCTAATGTGTTCTACCTAATCTTAGGTTTGCAAATTTTCAATTCTGTGTAAGGAATAGAATTATAATTTTTTCCTTTCAGTAAATGCTTCAGGGTTTAATGACAAGAATTAACTGGATAGCATTAGTGTATTCCAAGAGACAAAGAAAACTATGCTGCAGGAAATTATCCTGCCACAAACAAACAAAAAATTTTCCCATGTACATTTTGTGACTAATGTTAAGCATGCATTGAGCTTTTAAGCAATTAAAATGTTGTGCTATGTTCAACCATCATTTCATGCCCTGAACCCAGATAAAGAGAAGAACTGCTTATCCAATAGTTCTAATCCAAACCTGATTGATGTCACTGGAAACATTGTACTTATCTGGCATCCTATGAAAGTGTAAGGAGCTCTCTGAATGCATAGGCTAAAATATTTTTCCATTTGAAATGTTTTTATTGAGACTAGGTGCTATCTGTTAAAGCAAATTACTTTTAGTCATCTGTGCTACACCCTAAGGTGGAATACCTACTCATTGTTATATTAAAAGCTCATGAGTCCTAAATAGATCTTTCATTAATTACTGCCTAAGAAAACAATTGGCCTGAGCCAGAGAAAATGCAGATTAATTATCACTGCTCAGTCACTCGTAGGACGGGATCCTCAATCTCAGTGTGGCTATATAATACACTGCTAATGAGGTTTCATTAGAAAACACCTTCTCCCAGTCTAAAAAACTTCTTTTATCACATTTATTACAAAATAAACCCTGTTTCTTTGGTTTTCAGGCAAAGTAATTTTTATATTTTTACCTATGAAAATCCTAAACCTCCCACTTATTTCTGCACATTTATTTACATGTAGCACTTAAAATAGCTGTCATTTACCACACAGGGTCATTAAGAAGAAATTGATTACTTGCCCATATCTTCTTTGTCTCAAGAATTTCCAGAGTAGGGACAAGCAGTCATATAATTAAAACATGATAAACATATTAGCAGAAAGTAGCAGAAAAGAGAAGCCTCAACTCTTCCATTATTGCCAAGCTCTAAGCCATGCAAGGAATGAAGAAACAGGATTTAAAGAACAATAAACACAACTTCAGGCCACCTCTAGCATTTCCTGTTGAACAACCTAGTCAGAAATATATCCCAGCCAGACTCTTTCCCCAGTGCTTAGCCCACCTGGGCTGGAGATCAAATGACTGGATTCTCTTCAAGTTGCTCACAGTATTTGAGCAGCCAGGAGGCAACTTGGAAATCTTTTTTTCTCATGGATTTATGGTCTTTAATCATGAAGTTACAGTGACAATTATTGCCACATTTACTGTTTCTGAAAAATTTTAGTGCCAGGTCTGGCAAGGGAACTCCTAATGATTTAATCTTCTGAAGATGAAAAGGTTATCTAATAGTTAAATTTAGAGACTAAATATTAAAAAGCCATATTCATAAGAATTTTTGAGCACTCTCAATGTCCTGAACTTAAGATGGATCTCCCATTAGTTGCTAGAAGTGAACACTATGTGAATAGTTTATTTTCCTGCTGTGTTTGCTTGCTCTTGGTACAAAGCCTCAAATCCAAATTTGAATGTCATTCATGAACCAGGATACTCTCGTAATTACTGAATACTCATTAATTGAATCTATTTTCTTTCTTGTGGTTAAAGTATTCCCTAATTCAGGTTCAAAACCGCTACCACCTGAGTGGAACAATTGGCTAAATTTCTAGAAAGAATATTAGCAGTGTAAATGACTGAACTGTGTTCCATTTATTTCTAAATATTTTAATTTCCAGAGACTGCTAAAGCAATAGATCATAACATCACTACTGACTGTTAGAAAAGGTGTCTATTCAATTGCTTAATAAGTGACTAACAGCTAAAAGGGGCATAAATCCTGCTGCACACTAGAGTGTCTTTACTTGCAACCACTTGGCTTTATAATCTCAGTATTGTTGTCTTAATATCTTTCTTTTTCTCTTTAGAGTTTTATAATGAAGATTCTTATTGAATCTTTTGAGCTTGTCATAACCACTTAGAGCATACTTAGGTATACTCAGGTATACTTCAGGCCACAGCTATATTCATCACACTCTAGAAGTGGAAGTACTTAAGTTCCAGTAAAAGTAAATCATTATAAAACTGCCACTTTCAAGAAGTCCATATGAAAGGGGAAAAAAAATCAATATAATTTATGTATTAGTAAAAGCTACTCTCATAAAATATGTATCTATTCTTATGAGCTTAATCTAAATTTAAAAATATATATAATAAATAATAATAAATCATTTCTTACTGAAGCAGAAAAATAACCCTCAAATAAGACACCAAAAATATACTACTACATCCAAATCAGTGTTTCACTGTTCTACTTCCTCATGCAGTGACGTTAATAAAGAGTAGATTTGTGTTCACAAAATAAGGTTCAATATTTCTTTAGTTTCTCTGATGCATGCAGTTAACAATCAGGGCCAAATTAAGATAAGCTTCCAGCCTGGTTTTTTTTCCATTGATTGCTGGAAACCAAGTCCCAGTGTTATCATTTACTGCTTTGCACTGCTCATCACAGCATCAATTTTCTGACTTGTATCACCACAAAAGCCATATAAAAAAAAAAAGTCATAACAATTTATAATGTTTCCAAAATGGAACTCCAGTGCCCAGGTCATATTTGCTGTCCTTCCTCCCTTTGTTTTTGCTTACAAAATCTTCTCCATCACCCTTGACTTTGACAACCTGACAAATGGGATCATCCCTCTTCAGGTTTCTGCCACAGCCCTTAGGAAAGTTTTCATTCTCCTGCAGAAAGGAAAAGACCTGTAACTACAGCAGACAGAGAAAACCAGCAGGTTCAAACTGTATGTTGGGCAAGGAGAGAGGAACACAGAGAAAATGGAAGGCACTTTGCACAGACACAGGGCACGAGATGAGTGTGTACATTGAGCATAGCTGGTGTGGGCTGACCCTACACCGAGCCTGGGCATTCACATAAACAGCAACACGATGGGTGTTAACAAGGACAAATCCCCCTATCTAATGATGCTTGCTTTATATTTTTGGAGAACAGAAAAATGTTAAAGAAACTTGGAGCACTTGCTTTATGCCTCAGCTGTTATATGTGGTTTTCATTATTCATTGCAGCTTGAAATTCCCGTGTCAGCCCCTCCAGGATTGTCTCTGCCATTTAGAGCAAAGAAAAAGCAATGCTAGTTGTAAAAAAAACTTTGGTTATTCAGACATCCATGCAGAAGTTGATTTATTTTTAATAGAACTGCTGTACTTTAGGTTTAAATCATATTAATGTAAAAGCATGTTTCCTAGCCCATTAAAGCTTAAATTGTGCAGATTAATATACTACATCTACTGCTGCTCCATTTTGGAGAGCAACCAGATTGAAAATGCAGTTCAGTCTGAAGCAAACATATTTTTATTATTATCTTTGATATAACTGGTCTTGCTACAAACAGTATAGATTGCCAGTGTAATTTGAGGCAATTGAAACAAATGAGGGTATAGTTATGCCAGATAAAATAGAAGACTATTTCATTTCCTCTGTGAAATGTCAAAGTTTATGATTCTGATGTCTAGAATAGAATAGAGTTGAGATAACCACAACCCACACACCAGTTTCATTTGTGGATTTCAGACACTTCTTGATCTGTGCCAGCAGATTACAGTAGTATGTTTTTAAAGAGTTCATCATTTATATAAGAAGACAAGAGTTGAAATGAAAATGTGTAGATGAAAACACCCTTCATAAAGTGAAAGAAGCCCACGATAGCTGTAAGATGACATAACATCTATCAGTGAAATGGAACAGCTGTCTCAGGCAAGACAGATAAAAGTAAATGACTTCAAAGCAGCAGAGTAAAGGACCAACCCTGGGTTCCTCAATCCAAAAAGATATCCATAATGGAGAAGAAGGTTTGAGTATTCAATATTGGATTTTAAAACTACACCACACCTGGAAGCTGCAGGACAAGAATTGGAGCAGATTGTGCATTACAGGGATTCAATATGGTAATTTTTGTCATTCTTTGTGGGTTTGGTATGCATATGGCAAATCAGATTTATTAGAGAGAACTTCGAAATTTTTTAAAGCATCACTCAATCACATTTCAAAAATTTCTGAAAGTATGTTTTCACCCCAAAATTCCCTCTGTTAGAGACAGAACAATATGAAAAAATATTCATTGCGTGTCTTCAACAAGATAAGTCATCATGAAAATTTAAAAATTGCTGCTGAAATTTGAAATGTTTAAATACTACAGAGTTGCAAATATTGGCATTCCAATTAAATGAAAATTAGTGCCTGTTTCCTTAGAGTTTCCTTTGCAATTAATCAAGGGAACAAGAACTAATGCAGTCTATCTTAGATGGAAATATAATTTTTAATACCATGTAGCCGATCAAGCAAAATATTCCTATTTCAAACATCATGTCATTAGAGTTGATTAGGATGATTAGTTTGATTAGGAAAAAAATTGCCTGACACCAAAATTAATTATCTGTTCAGAAGGAATAAAGGAAAGAGGTTTAAAATTTTTGTAAGGTGCTGGGTATTATTTTTATGTAAAGTGAAAACTGTGCACTCACAGTCGTATTTTATATTTCTCATTATCTGAAGTCTTGATTCCCTACATTTGCATGTGAACTTAAATTTCTGACAAAGTTCTAAACACCCACTGATGAACAGGTCCATCATATAATGTGTAAATAAAAACAAAGGTGCTTGAATTCTCCATAACAGTGAGAGAGAGATACAATTAGAACTGCTGTATAATGCCCCAGGAGGAGTCTGATTGACTGTGAGGTAATAATACAAGTACTTTTCCTGTCAACCGGCCACCAGATCACTGGAAACAGTAGTTAAAAGTGATAGATTTTGTTTACTCTATTGTATTCTTGCATTTGTGCTGGAGGTGCATTTTGCCAATTAAATTTGCTCACCAGCTATTCATCAATACAAATGTGATTTGCAATGTTCATGCATACATGTGTGATATATTAATGAAAAGGAAATTTACTGAAATAACTCCAAGAAAAAAATACTTTAAAGGCAAGCTGTTGTAACAGCATAGCCCATTTTGCTAAATATTGTCTTGCATATGAAGAAATTACTGTTTAAGATAAGAGAACAGGCATAGCAGCAGAAAATTGTGTCTATATACCAAAGGGCCAGTGTTTATGGACCAGCACATGCTAGTGCTGTGACATTGCCAGTGAAGTTCAAGGGGCTTCATCTGTGAGACTGTCACCAGACAATTACTGGTTTTTTTCCCCATCTCCACTCTTGACTGAATTGATTGAACCTTCATTCATCTGAGGAAGATAGCGATGATGATGATGATCATTAAAACACAACTGTTCAAAAAAAGGCAGCAAGAGAGCTCACTGTGGAAGGTTTACTTCAGGCAGTATGTTTCACAGACCAAGCAGCTGCTCTGCCTCCATGCAGCCAGATTCCAAAAATCCTGTTGGCATCCTGCTGATGCTCCTCCAGCCTTAGCATCTTCTGTGAGGAATACTGTCTTCATCAGATAAAAGACTCTATATTTGCCATCATGTTGTTTGCTAATGTCTTTGATATCCTGAAGGACAATTCATTGTTTTAATGCACGATGTGGTGCAATTCATCATGCAGCAAGAACAATGCTAATCCCCTTTCCTGTTTGCATCAGCCATCACTCTCCAGCCCCTATTGTATCTGAATCAATCTGAGCTCATTTACATTAATCATGTGTCGTTTGTATAGAAAAAAGCCAGTTGCAAATTGTATGCATAGGTACCATACAGATGAGAAATAGAGAGTATTAGAGAAAACAAAGAGAGGAAATGAAAAATGTTTTATTTTTTATGTTTATAAAGCAAATAAAAAGGTTAAGCACACAGCATATAAACAGATATTACAGAAAAATAATATTCAGGAAATATAATGTGAAAATGCAGATAAGCTGATTTAAAGGAGACTGAAGAGGAACTTTCAAACTGTTAAAACACTTAAAATTATCTTACAATTTTCACTCTTGAGGAACTGCAACATGAGCACTATGCGATGTTGCAGGAACTTTCTCAAAGGTATAATCTCTGAGGTACAGTTCTGTACCAAGTTGAATGCTTCTGCACTGAGATTTACCAATCTCCTCTCCTAAGTATGGAAATTGACATTTATTTATTGTCATTTCCATTATTAAGGCTTTCTTAGGTTGTGCATCAGCCGTTAGGATGAATGCAGCATGCTATTACTTGTAAAAAAAAAGTGGCTTTGACTTTTCAGTTTGGAGTTAAGCCTAAATAGAAATGATTCTTGCATTTATTTGTTGCAAAATGAATGCATTTATTACAAAATTGTGCCTAATTTTTGTAAAATAATTTTCATAAAATAATTTTGCATCCAAAAGAGTAACACTGAAGCTAGGTGTACCATCAGAATCTAACTATATTCTTAAATAATTCTCTGATTCATCACTATCATACTTTTCTATGGACATAATATGTCACAAACTGGTGTATTTTAAAATTGACAGTACAAAATAACCCTACCTAAAATGTCATATTAATATTTCTCAAGGCACAGGACAAAACCCAGATATAAAGATGCTATGTCATTTAGAATTTACTAAATCAGAATTATTTTTCTCTTTAGCTTTAACATTTATTAACCTGTCAACTTGAATGCAGGCCAAAGATGATTTCCATATTTCTACTAATGAATAAAAAATTTTCTTTTCTAGTCTTAAATCTTAGAATTGAATAGCTCATGCAAAACAGTTTCAGAAAAATATAGGCGTAATCAGGAAGTACAGTTAAACTACAACCATATTTTTTATATCATCTGTGCTACTCCAAAGGATCAGTTCCCCCACAGTATTCATAAAATTTGAGGGAAGTAAATGTCCATAAGATAATAGGTAACTAAGGGGGTATATAATCAATCTTGATATCCAGGCAATATTTATCAGAAATCTAGTTTAATGTATAGCAGAACACGAGCATTAAAATAATTTCAAGGAACAGAAGAAAGAAAATGCACTATTTAAGTCATTGGCTGACGTTTTAGTAATCAGATCTGGTCATGGTATCACCTTGAGTGCTGTGAAGCTACCTTGATTCTTTTGGAGGGGGGGTTTATTTAATAAATGGTCACAAGATACAGCTACTTCACTGATATTCAAATCTTAAATTTTTACCTTCTAATGCTCAAATACACGATGCAAGTAAGATAAGGACTCAGACTGGGTAAACAACCAGAACCCATTAATACTGAGAATTCCTAGTACTGCAAGGATTGTATTTTTGTGTAAACTACTGCATGAATTTTTCATTATTTGTTTGTTTGCTTTTGGTGTTTTTTTAATACAGAAAGAAAATAAAAGCTGTTTCATTACTGTGGTATGTGTGAGGCTGAAGAAATTACGTTGGCAACTGCCCTCAAAATGAGGTAAATAAGAGTGATATCACCAACAGTGTGGTTACACTGGACTTCATTTTAAGCTGAAATTTTCAGGAAAAGAGTAATAAAGGCATTTAAAATGCAGCTATGGTCTCATCTACAGGTTTCCAGGCATGACTTATGGTAGGTAGCAGACAGGTAAGTCATGCCTCAGACTTTTTCATAAAAACAAAATATCTTAAATGTTCAGGCAAAAAAGGCCTGGTCTGAGAGGTATCAGTATTGATAGGAATTATTGAACACACAGGCAAGCCATTAGATTATTACAAGATATAAGAAAGGATTCATCCATCTGAAACAGGATCAGAAAAATATTGCTGAAGACATACTTTTTGAGCTGGATATATGTTCTGCAATATGATTTATGGAATAGGAATTCCATCATCCTCTTTATTGTTCTGCTAACTAAAAAAAATACTTTGAAATGGCAGTTTTCTTCTAAAATTAAGATTTATTGAAGAGATAATCAGAGAGATTAGACTTGTCAATGTCTGCTGGATATATGGTCTAAGCAACTCATTTTTCATTTTGCTGAACAATGTTTTGAGCTTATAACAAGTTTTCTAAAAAACACCCTTCTTTGCGTGAAGCCTTATTCCAGTAACTTAAGAGAATAATGAGGCAACCACCAGGTTTCTAAGCCATCAGAAGCAATACAAGACTCTTAAGTGTTCTTATGTTGCTTCCAGAATTATAACATAAAAATTTTTTCTTACTCAATTTTATTTCTACTTATTCTTTTATTCAATAGCTTTATGTAAATATATAAGTATGAAGCCTTGATAAAATTACATGTTGTATTTCTCAAATAGGATGAAATTCTACTGGTATCCCCACTGTTTGATGCATTGTATTAATTAATAAGTCTTGTCACATAGCAGCAGCCCTGAAACACGACAGGAAAGTAAATTTCTCATTGTAATTAGTGGCAAGGTATTTACATATTTATCCATTTTTTTTCCTACAAATATATTAGTGCTTTACATGAATTTTTCATTTACAACTTGCATATAGTGTTTCTGCCTGAATATCAGATAAAAGCTTAAAGGAAGGCTGAGTCTTTTAAAGGAAATCTCTTTTCTCACTTAGCAACCATTCATCATCTAAGCCTAGGGCCTCCTGAAAGCTGCAGCAAAGAAAAGGGTGGATGTTCTGTTTTTGCACTTGCTTTCTGGCTGTCATTTTTTTTATTAGCAGCACTACAGGGGACCAATTATACCAAGAATAAACAAGATATCTATTTAGGTTTTTCATTATTTGACTACTGCAGTTCCTTTTCCTCCATTAGAGATTTTCAGCAGAAAACACCCCATGGTTTTGCCTATAAACAGGATTTTGGGAGCATACTAAGAGTAATAGTATTCACTGGCGCAGAGTAAATACAATCATAATGTTGAAATTATTAAAATGTCTCTGGGTTTGTGTCTGCACAACTGCAAGCTTCAGTGTGAATTTCAGCCTGGCTGTACCTTCCACTACCTTTAAAAGAGTAAGAGCAATGCTGCCTTGTTTCAAAAACTTTGCCAGAAAAGAACAGCTTTAGCCAGTGGTCCCCTGCAGAGCATTCAGGAGATGTACTTGAGTTAAATAATAGCTGTGCCCATTTGTGTAGGTCAATGTTGTCAAATTTACAACCTCTGTCAAAGGGGAGGCCAAGTCTCTGCTTTCTTGGCCCATATGACTTACGACTAACCTTGTATATCCTTATGGTTTTACAGTATTTGTCCTACTATAATAACCTTGGCAAAGAAGAAAACAACACAATGCACTCAGAAAGAAGAAAGGAATTTGTACCACATTAAGCCACTGGCTGGTGATTGGATATGAATGGATATGAATGTTTGGAGAATGGATCACAAAAATGAAATAAGTTGTTTGTTTCTTTGACAATCAAAACGCACACTGGATGCAATCCCAAGCATTGCTCTTGCCAGATATATTTTTGATGATTGTGATTTCAGACACAATTTTCCATTAAAGCTCAAATGTGTAATACCATAAGGACAAGAACTGAAAATTAGGGCAACTACTCACACATCTATTCACACTAATTAACACTTACAAGATACGCGAGAGTCTATGAGTAAAACTCTTCATTCTTACTTTCATCTTTATTTTTCTTTTTCTATTAAGTTTTCCTGCTTTTAATGCTCATAGGCTTCCTGAGTTAATTTGTCTCAAAGCTTCCCTGTTTGTGAAATACCTTCCTTGTCTTATATGTGGAATTATTTCTTCTAGAAGGCCAAGAAAACACCAGCCTACTTATCATCTGAGTATTAAAAAACAATGACAACATTCATATTAAATATCAATAATAACGTGAGCAGTAGAATAAATTACTGTCCTTATTAATTGTAATTTCTTATCCCTCATATATGTTTTATATAGATTATAAATCTTCTGGGCATTAACCCTTCCTCTGTCTAAAAAAGAGGAGTTGTAGCTCCATATTTTGGATAAATGTAGGGCAAGGATAACAGTGAGAATGGTCTGTGGATGTGGTCTGCACATCACATTTTTTGAGTATAACTTGAGAGCTGATGGTTTTGTTATGGTGTGTATGTCAGATTGGACATATGCACACACAGTGTAGAATACCAGAAACTGAGCTAAAAATTGTGTAGGGAATGATGACAGCCTTGAGGTATTTCAGTATATTTGGCTGCTATTGAGCTCTGCACTTGTTTAAAAATACCTGTTTCTTTCCAACTTATTTTAGACTATTAAAATAGTATTTTTTTCATAGAAGTTTCAATACAAAGAAGCATTTCTATTTTTTGTTTGTTTGTTTGTTAAGTAGACTTCACATTTATATTGCACAATCTCTAGAATCTCTATACTTGATGAAAAGCATGAAGGAGTACAGTGGCAAGGTGGGTGTCTAATTCCAGATCTAAACTGCACTTTTTCCTGATGTTTTTCATTATTTCTGTAAAGAAGAAGGAGTTTAGAAGGATCAAAAGCTCTGAGCTGCTTTGAGAATGACATTCTGGAGTCCTTCATCCTGAAAGATGCCACATTGGTATGTATTATATTGTACTTAGAGAGGACACCTTTGTACAAAATTTAATCAGTAGATTCTCTGAATAATGGCAACAGAAATTCTCTATTTGTAGTTTGGGCACAGAATAAACATTCATATTTTGGTAAAGTAATTAAAATAATCAAAAGATCAATTATTTCAGTACTACTTTGACAGAGAATAGAGCACTTGGTAGCAATGATCCATCAGAATACAATAAAGAACATTTTGCTGATGTAGGAACTCTTTCTCTGACAAAACTCTTCAAAATATATTGGTCTGATGCCTCACAGAAGGCATCATGACTCAATTAGAATCAAGGGTCTCCAGGAAAACAGCTAATAAATTATGAACAGTATAACACTACACCAGTTCCTGAAAGCTGAACAATTGACAAAGGACTCCAGGTAAAGGCCCATTGGGACAGAAACTCTGTGAAATATCAAGCTATCCTCCAGTATAGCAAATTCCACACAGCAATATGTTCTTATTACTATTCCTACTTTAAAATCCAGCTCTAGTAGACTCTCCCCACTGCTGAGAAGACAGAATGAAGTAATGTTGATCCCAATACACAGCTAGCAAGGGAAGCATAAAAACAGACTAAGTGTCCATGTTCTGTTCTGCTCATCTCTGCCTGCTCTTGCCCATCTGTGAATGCTTCTGAGAAATCTGTAGCTATCAACTGGAAGTCTTCAGAAGTGGAGAACAGGAAACCTGCTGTGATTCCTCAGTGGATGAAGGGTATGTATGGTACTGAAGAAAATGCAAATACGGAAGAAGACCATGACTGTTATATGTTGTTTGCTCAGATGCTCTGCTGTCTGATGAAAGCATCATGAGCTCTAATTCTCCTATAAAAACTTGCACAGAAGATGACTGACTTGTCTGGGATAACATTACAATCCAAGTCGGCAGTTTCCTATGCCCCTAAATGACTGCACTGCAAATTTCACATGTAAAATAGTTGGAAGAGATTGCAGTAAAACTGCTCGGACATCTGGAAGCAGAAAAAAACCTGAACTTCACATTATTACCCAAATATATCCTTTATCCTTCATTTTCTCAGCTTTCCTAGGAAGACATCTTATTAACACCAGTTTTTAAAATAGGTGTAGTGTGTGACACAGATAAAGTACAAAAAGTCCATGTCTTGTGGAGGATGCAATGATAGGCAGTTTGAGAGAAGACAGTTTTGGTTGAACAGCATGAATGAGTCTCAACTATTTCAATGTTTCCATACTCAATAACCTTGTTCCCTAACCTGTAATATAGCACAAACCTCTACAAATACTTGGGGCATTACTGATTTGCTGCTAGGATTTATGGACTGAATGATGGGATTCACAAACTACATTGTGCTTCATGGAAAAAGACTTTCTTTGTCAAGAGGTTACATGAAATTTGTATTTGGACCCAGCTTCACTTCAAGGGTTAGATCCTGTGAAAACACACCCAAGCAAATAACTTGCCTATTGGTTTAAGGGTGCATGTTTTGGCTACAGATAGGCTATTCACATAAACAAAGCTGCGCATGTTGTTTTGCATGTATTAACTTGGATCTCATGTCTCAGTTATTTCTCTTTTTATGCAATGTATTTAATATTCTTGAACAGTATTCCTAGTTATACATACCAAAGAAAAAAACACTTCACAAAATAAAGGTCCCCACATATATTTTTATAACTCAGCTAATTTTCAAGTAGCTGGCTTCCCTTCTCCACTTCTATATTTGTCATTTAAAGAAGTAAACAAACTAACTAACAGTAAGCGTTGCGTCTGGACTTCATTCTTCTGTAATTTTTCATCTTCTAATAAGAGTGCTTATGTAGTTTGGTAAAAGCTTTGGTAAAAAGATGCTTTAATTGGTGCAGATAGATAGCCACAAAACCATCAGTTTAGCTCCACAACCATGATTAAACAAAGGAGTTTATCTCTAAATTGTAGTGTTTCCTCCTGACTTAGTTACATTCTGACATTTATTTCCATTTTTATTCATTTTGCTTTTCACTGACTAAATTATTTCCCAAATCACCTTATTTTTTCCTCATCATTCCTTACAGTTAAGCACTACTACAGAATTGGTTTGGCTCAATTTACATACTAAATGCAGTAAAATGTGTTACCCCAGAAGCACATGCCTCAGAATGTGACAACCTGAAAACATGTAATTTTCTATGTTAAAGAGAGTTCAAAAACTGTGAAATGTTTCTTTTTTTCATTCTTGCTAGGCAGATAAATTTGCTCCATTTATGGTCCACCATAGTCAGTTCTTAAAGTAATTTGTAAGCATTTATCTCACAGCAAGAGAAATGCTTCATTTTATATGTTAGGCTTTTAAGTTAAAAGTTGTCCATCTAGGCCTAATTGCATGGTTATTCAAAAGATTTTCAGAATAAATCAAACTGGTGAAACTGTACTAAAAAAAAAAAAAAACCAAACCTATGCTTAAATTTGGTTAGAAAACTAAGTGAAAACTGTAACTTCATTATTGATTTTGATTTTAATACAAGTTGCTAAGTAAAATTTCCAGGGTTTCAGTTCAAGTCAGCCAACTTGCGCTAAGAAAATCCATTTGGGATGCATCCTTAGTAAAGTTCTTCTCATAGTGTAAGTGCATCTACGATGCTGGAGACCATTTGGCTCATCACCTCACTTTCGGGCTACTCAGTCTACTTCATGCCAGAAGGATGTGTCTGTTCCTACTTGGTTTTAAACTGCAAGACAGGAGCCATTTAGGGGTTTAAAGTGCCTCCAAACCTTAAATGCTGATTCTTCAGAGCACCCTTATTCCTCTAGATCTGTGTTGGGCTTATCAAAAGAAAGGTCTGAGTGTATCTGGGCAGTGTGGACACTTTGTGGGGTTGGCAAGGAAAGGAAATTGCAATGAGACAAATCAAAGTTGCAGAAGGATGTAAAGTTGTGTTAACCCAACTATGAAAGATTTAAAAAAAAATCCTTATTAAGGAGTTAGCAACTTGTTTTATTGTCATCGTATTCCTTCAGATGAAGCTCTACTTGCCCTATCCACTTCTAGTAGAGAGGCTAACCTGAACATCATCAGCTAACTGCACATATTCAGGGTACCAAATGTTGTATACACAGTGCATTTGTTGATGGCAATATATGTGTGCAAATTTTTGCATAGTATACTAAAGAGAATATTAACAGAATCCATTTGCCATTTTCATAAATGTTATTCCTAATTTCAGACATGAAATTAATAAAGTGAATTCCTTTCACTGACTGAACTGACCTTGTAGATACTTAGTAGATCCAAAAGTTTCAAAATTTTAAGCTGTAATATTTTACTGAGCCACACTAAGCTGTATAAACATGTAGAGGACTGAATGGTGCTAAGGGATACACACAAAAACTGACCCAGGCAGATACGGTTCACAGGATACTCATATAGTCAAGTAATAAATATCAACAAGTTCTGGAAACCAAAAATAACCAAAATTATTGAGATCCTCAATAAATTTACTTATACTAATTGGTTACATTTTAGTGCAACTACTATTAAAAAAAGAGTGCAAATATTTTTAGTATCTAACCATTTTGGTTTGTATCACAGCTAAAAAAATACATTTCTGACAATTTTGTAAGTTTGAGTGCTAATATTACCTTACTTCCTGTTTTGTCTTATGCATGGTATAAAATGGAGTGCTTTAAAATACTGCAATAAATTATCAGAAGTTTAAGTTTTATATTGCCTTAAGTTTATCAGGAACTAGATAATACCTAGAATCATGGCTTAATTATAATTCAATATACAATTCCTTGGGGTTTCACTTAAAGGAGTAAAAATTCACCACGAATCATTCGGTTTTGCCATTTCTTTCACAAAGAGAAAGAGTCATTGAACAGAAATTTATCACACTTTTCCCCACCTTGGCAGCCCCTGGAAATGGAAAGCAAGCCCTTGAGCCTGGCCAGGTATCCAACAGCTCTGGTTATGATGCAGTTTTCTCCTCAGCTCCCCCTTCCAACAGTGGATAAGGGCAAAGACTATCTGCATGCAATTACAATTTTGGGATTTCTTAGAATGACTTTGGTTTTATGTATCTTGTTTAAGGTACATAAGGCTGGTGGAAAAATACTGTTGGACCCTTGACAAATAATTCTCAGTTTTACCCACAATTTATTAGCTACTCCAGTTTATATTTTGTAAATGGTACAGACACTAGAATTAATGTTTTGAACATTTTCTTAGCCAGAAGACTTTTTTCCAACTTCATATTCAAGGACTAGGTTTTTTTTCTGTTTCTGCAATAGTAACTGGGTTTCACTGTAATGTAACAATCCAGTTCTGGTTATTGCCTGAACATTTCATACTCAATTCAATATAATAGTTTACTTTTTCCCCACAGAAGGAGTTGCTTGGGATAAGAAATAATGCAGCACTAGAAAAGGAAGTCTATATGAGCTTTGTACAGGACAACACTGTGTAGGGGTGGTGCTGAGCATAACCTTCATGCAAAAGTGCTCTTCACAGTCCCAGTTTCATAAATAGAACCTGGTTTTATTCCTCTGAAGGTCTAGAAACCTTGTTCAACATCTAAGCTATCAGTTGAATTTCTGTTTGTCTGGTAATGAAGAAATTGCTTAAAATCAGGTACAAAGTAATAAAATACTAATTTCTTTCTTCCCCCGCCTGCCACCCTTCCCCTTACTATACTTGCCTTTACATATAATCTGTTTAATTTATCTTTTCCTATTCTTTTTATTCACAGTATGTCCACAATTCTGAGTTTAGGGTTGAGGTAATTTTACAATGTTTATCAGTTCCAATGTTAAAATAAATTGGACCAACTTAGTGTTTTCAGCTGTCAGAGTTCAAAAGCGAGAATTAAAACCAGCCATGCTGGGAACTAGAGATTTGGTGAACTCTAAGCTCTTCTTCAGGCAGAGGAAGCTACACTCATGCTTGTCAAGGAGATTAAGGAGAAATCTGATTGAGTCTGGAAGACTATTGCTGCAGTGGATTACAAGTTTGATCTTCTCTTTTTTCAGGGATAAACAACCTCAAGGGCTAGGACACTGGCACAGAAAAGCAGATAATATCACTGGCTGTGAAGAAAAAGTGTGGCTGTATGGCAGCCCCAATAAATGAGAGCAAATGAAAGTGAAGTAATCAATTCAATAAAAGTATGCTTGTGTGCTGTTGTACAAAATTGACACTTTTATTTTTGTATTTGTAGTTAAACGTGCACTCTTCCTCCAGCTCCTTTCTATCTTATTTATTCAGACTGTATACTCTTTTGGAAAGGTCAGTCTAGTATTAGGACTATGCATTGGATCCTGGAGCTATCATAGAGCAAATGTTTAAAATTGAGTCTTTGAATAACAGATTGAATAAACACAGGGATAGAGATTTATAGCTGCTGGTGGAGTGTGGAATTTCTAAAACTGCACTACATAAAAAGGAGGGAAATTAAGGAGAATTTAGCAACTGACAAAATACATGTCCTCTAAGTCATTGATGTCACAGACCACAAGTGTATTCAAAGAACATTAACAACAAAAAAAATCATACAGAAATTGAGATTGAGATTGTCAGAACTGGGTATTTCCTCTGGACCACATGTGTTATTTTTTCTTAAAGAGGTCTTACTTGTGAATATAAAACCAAATGAAATCCCCACCAACCAAACAACAACAATAAGATCATGATAACAAAGCAGGATTTCAAATTTCTCCTTTGTAATATTTATTATATTCCAAATCTATTGCAAGATAAACCATCACACATACATACATGTATATATACTATATATACTATATAGACACTTATTTGCAAAAAATAGGGCTATCCTATAACAACCAGTGAGTAAAGCAAACCACAGTAACATCCAATAGCATTAATTTCAGTGATAGCACATCTGCACTAAAAGCAGCTTTCTCTCTTCGCAGTGTATGCTTTCCAAGCAAGATCAAGAAAGGATTCTGATGGTTTTAACTCTATCCTAAAGCAAGATGATCACTAAATCAGATAAACTATTAATCTGTTTAAAGCTTGTTACTCCTGTTTTGCCAAGGCTGAGATGCTTTGCAGCAAAAAAAACCAGCCAGGACTCTGCCTGCCAAGAATCAGACATCTCATGCATGTTTCATAAATGTTTCTCCACTGAAAACTCAAGGATTAAGCAAACACTGGTTCAGTTTGCAAAAGGTTCCACTAATGATTTTAAATAACTCAGAAAGAAATCTTGGCCCCATTTAAAGCAACAGTAAATTTTTCCTCTATCTTTTAGCCTCAATACAAGCCCTCTAAAATTTATATGTCATCCCAGTGCACTGAATATGCTGATAACTATTTTTGCTACACTTGTTAAACTCCTAAATATCTCGATATATGGCTTTTTACTGTTAAGTAAAATCTCCTTAAAATTTGTATAGATTAATCCATACTTATCCCTGCATTGACTGTTCATAGAAAATACTCACTTTTAGAAACTAAGGTTTCATAACAAAGCTTTGCCATTTATAACATAACACCACCACACCCTAAAATATTGTGTGAAATAGATGAGCTCTCAAGTAAGCACCTTTTATAGCAAGATGAAAAATATTTTGACAGCATAGCAACATTGTGTCTAAAAGAATGTTGCTAAAGAGTCCTCCTTTACTTAGAAAATCATAAGCTTGATGCAGAGTGGATAAATAATAATAAACATCAAGATTTGCTTTCCAAGTATGTTGGAATACCAACATGGAATATTAAAACACACTAAGAAATGGGCTTACCGCCTGATATGCATTATGATCATAATCACTGTCATTGTACCTCACACACCTCACACAACTGGGAACTCAGTGGGGAGAAGATGAAGAGAAATTTTCCTTTCCAGGCAATAAAATGGCAAGAGAGCTGCTGACAAACAGCCACTGGGTGACTGCAGTAGCCTCTGCTGCTCTAATGAGGCACAGATGTAGGTGCAGCTGGAAAGGCTTGAAGGGCTGGCGCAGCGCAGCGCTCAGTGGACCACGTCCAGCCCCAGCCACACAGAGCTCACAGGAGAAATCCTGCCTTCTGCTTCCCCAACGTGAGGGACTCTCCCTTAACTGGTGACCCTGTGGAGATTCAGCTGCAAAAGCACACAGCATGCTCATGAAGTAGAGAAGATCACATGCCATTTAACTATCACAGGATATTTAAGCTCCGTAGTGGCTGTGTGAATGTCACCATATTGCTGTGGAACATATCACCTGAAGGGAAAATATTAAAAAGCATTTCATGTGTGTGTACTGTACTGAACTATCTGTATGTAAGTGCACTGTGTGTATACATGTGCACACTTTGGTAGAAAGTACTTTATACTCACAGGTGTACAATAAAAGAATGTAATTAATGCTCTTTGTGCTGTTTGCATTTTGCAGTTTGCAAGCACAAAACCACAGAATTCCCATGGTCCTTTTTTCATTAAATGATCTAAATCTCTCAGCCTTGCTCTTTAAAATCACAAAGTATGTTCCAGACCACATAAATTCACAAGACAGAGGGCAGTGCTGCACTGCAGTAATTGGGTCTCAGAAAGCCTGGACACCAGAAGCCGTGGCCTCGTGGCAGCGTGAGGTACCTCTGCTAGCTTGAACAGATGCTGTGTGCTATGGTCGTGGCTGGACTGCTACGAGTGTGAAAAAACAGGCTTGTTTGCCCAAAGTCACACTGCTGTGGGGCACAAGACTTAGCTGAACAAGTTTCCTTAAGGCTCAGGGCGTACTTGAAAGCAAGCCATGTGGTCCTTTAGCTGACAGCATTAGCCAGAACATCCAAGTACACCTCTCACTAGAAATCAGAAGTTAATTTTTCTTCTCTGTTGGAAGTTGCATGCATTAATTAGTCCTAAGAAAATTAATATAGTCAAGATTGCTTAAAAAAATGCAAGGTTTATTTGGCTTAGGAAACAGAGATAAAATGCAAAATAGTATGCATTCTACAGAACTAAAGTCACTGAGTCAAAAAATTGTGTAGCAACTGAACTTGCTAACGTTAAATGTGTTTGTGTGCATGTACAAAATAGTAAATATATGAAGTAGCTCTAAGAGTCCTCTCTGATACCTTGGATTTGTAAAGCAGCTTTTTTGAGCACCCTCTTCCTCTCATGGTTTAACCCCAGCCAGCAACCAAGTCTCACACAACTCTCTCGTTTTCCCTTGGTGGGATGGGGGAGAGAATCAGAAGAGTAAAAACAGAAAAACGCATGGGTTGAGATACACACAGCGTACTAGGTAGAACAGAAGTCACAAAGAAGGAAATCATACACTGCTTCTTTGGGCAGGTAGGTATTCAACCATGCCATGAAAGCAGGGCTCCAGCACACCAAACCATTTCTTGGGAAGATAAACACTGTCACTGCAAACATCCCACTCCTTCTTGCTTCTTCCCAAGCTTCCTTTTATCAACATTGTTTTCACACAGACACAACACAAAGCTTCATACTAGCTGCTGTGAAGAAAATTGACTGTATCCCCACCAAACTACACCGAAAATCCAGTCCTAAAGGGAAATGCTGATCTCATTGTAAGCAATCAAAAAATTTAATTTGATTACAGTGACATGAAAATACTACCATGGACATTCCTTCCTTCTTCATGGAACATAAAATACTTGACAGGCTCTTAATACAAACTCTGCTTTAGCTGATGGGGAACTCTCTTTTAATTTCAACAGGTACCTCGTACAATAATATAAAACCTGGTTTGAGACAAGGAACACCATATGTGTCCCTTCTGGATCTACAAAGATCTCTACTTGGTAATAACAGTCATTCAGTAGAAAACAAAACAATACAGAATACAAACACCTTTGTGATCTTTACAGTTGCATTTTTAAGTTAAATATTTACTATATTCTTTCTGTTTATGGCACTAAATTTATTTGGTTTTATGCTACCAAATAACATACTCATACAATCTTGAAAGAGGTAACAATATTTTATCAATTTTATATACAGTGGTATTGTTCTGCCCAGGATATGAGATCTCCTTTTTCAGAGAGATCAGGCTTCCATCATATCATCCATTTGTTGGTAAATATTTTGATGTCAAGCGCGGTCTCTATTGCAAATTCTAAAAGGTTTTACTTGGATCACTTAACTTTTCTGCTTACTCAGAAACCTGTGACACAGCTGTAATGAGATGTTGATGGGGAAAGGTGCTATTTCTTTTTAATGCAAAAGTAGCCAGTGATTCCAGCATGTCAGGATACAGCATAGCCTCACAGAAACAGCATAGCCTCACAGAAGGAAAGCTCCTGACAAGAGGAAGATATATGAGTGAAGAGGATTTCTCAGGCTAGTAAGCAGAAACCCTGGCTGTCTAGCTGAGGAGAGGATGAGAGAATAAGACTGAAGACAAGAAAAATGGATACCTTAATCAACATACCTACACACATTTATATACTGCTTTTCTCATTTTCTATAAATGCAACACACAAACAAAAAAATCCATCCAATTTTCTATGTCAGAATTCATGTACGAAAACATTTCCCTGTGACAATAATTTGTAATGCAGAAATTCATTATATTTCCACTGCACATTTACATCCTCTGCTTTCCTATGCCTGAGTGAGTAGGCTGCTTGTTTCTGTCTCTCCATTCTCCTTGCTTTGGATGTAACAAATCTCCCTTTCTGGGGTCTCCAAAAGCTCATTCTTCTTCCACATAAAAGCTCTCTGTAATGACTGAGAAACAGTAAAACACATCCAAATAGAATTTCAGATATACTACCGGACTGTTTGTTTTGCATTTGATGTGCACACAGGTAGATAATGGAATATTAAGCTTCATTCAGAAGAGCTCTGCTGTTCTTGAAGCAGACTGTTTAAGCTCCATGAGCCAGTAAATGCATCTACATGACTCATTTGACCGCTGGGGCAAGCACCTACACTTCAGGATTAGGAGGTCTACTGCTATGTACAATACAAATCATGTCTACTGCCTGACCACTGCATACTGGGCTCTGTGGTGGAAATAGTTATTTGGCAAAATGCTCTTAATTTGAAGATCTCATTTTAACTTTGCCTATAGTTCTCTATGCATCATCAGCCCAAGAAAAGGTTAATAAATTGTAGAATTTGTAAAAACTCAACTAATCTTCTCTCCAGCTACCAGGCCAGCTGTGAAAGATTTGCTTTGATATGGGAAATAGGAAAAGCTTGAGTCACCTTTCTTATCCTCACTCTGTAAACACTGCTTGGCAGTCTAGATCACATTTAAGTACTCAGCTGTTGTAGTTTGGGCCATTAGTCAACTCCTGACCTTATTCCTCTCTGCCAGGGATTGACAAAAGCAAACAATTGCCAGGGACCTGGATAAAAAGCAGGTCAGGTAGTCATTCTTCACAATCAATCCATCCATCTGTGAAAAAGAGGACTTTCATATTTAGGTGTTATGCCACCAGCATAAAATGTCTCCTGGAAATTTTGCCTCTCCTCATTTTGGGGAGAGTCATACCCAACTGCCTACTTTGCTACACTTCATTACAGGAAAAGTGATGGGGTATTTCTTCCAATGCTTTGAGTAGCAATCTGCTGAAAAACTCTTTCTGGTGATGCAGGTTTTAATTTTTGATACAAAAAATTAAAATTAAATTTAAGATGAAAGAGCTTCTGAAACCCTTTTCTATTTGAAAGCATAAGACAAGTTTTGTTCAGAAACAATAACATAGGGTGAGACATAAAATACTACGATCTAAAACTAATATAAATGGTTACTGAGAATTAAGTCACAAAGAGAAAGCATAAATTAAAATACATATGGCTCAGACACAGTTCACACGTTTACTTTATATTGTTGGAATATTTTAGAAACTGTGCTTCTATGGGGCACTGCAGAAAGAAAAAAATGCTATTTTCAAAATTACCCATAAAATTGTTTTTATTTTTATTTCACACTATGGCACTAACACAAACTTGTCAGTGGTAATCTAAATTCAGAATACAGTGCACCAGACCTTCTTCTGCAGTTATTCTGCTACTGCTTTTTTATTTTGTGCAGTAATTTAAACCCATTGGAATATCACACTGTTGTCTTTACTCTCAATCTAATTCTCACTGCATCCTAATAGGCCAAGCTGTCATGGCAGGCGTAATAAACAACTTCTGCATTGTCAAATATATGCAGAAATTGAAGGACATAAACTAAGAAAGCTCCTGCACTAAATCTAAGAACTAACTGTAATTGATGTAAAACCTGATGCATCTCCATCCATCTATTCCAGCATGTCTGTTGCTGGTTTTTTTCCTCCTGTAATACTTCCTGAACTTACCTAAGCTTTTATAAAGGGTTAGGAGAGAGATTACTTTCATATGAAAAAAAAAGAGCTTCAATGATCCATGGTCATTTCAAGCACATTTTCTTTATTGCTGGACTGAAATTTCCTCCCCTAAGCTTCCAAAAAAGCTAGGAAGTTAAATTTGTTTGACACAACATGAAGATAAGAACTTCTGAAACAAATTATCCCCTTAACATTCTAAGAAAATCCTAGAGACTATCATGAAGTGTAAGTGGAACTAGAGCAGGAAGTTTGAAACTGGGATGAAATTCTGCTTTCTTCGTGTTAATAATGAGTTCTGCTATCTCCCTGCTCTCAGTGTAGGAAAAAAAAAAAAGCTATCAGTACTGAGGAAATCTTATTAGATTCAACCCTATTTTTAAACAGCTGGGATCAAAATCTTCATTCAGACACACTAGTGCCACTCCATTAAATTCCAGCAGTGGCACCACTGGTAGAAAAAGAATGGCACTCAGATTTTTCACCATTAAGTAATCTGTTTTCATTACCTTCTCAGCAGTTTGTTTCATTTGCCTGCAGTAGAGAAACTAAAATTAGAAAACATTTCATGTTCATAGTTAGTTTGCTTCCAATGTGAAAAAAAAACCAAGTCTATAAATTTGTCTATTGGATTATGGCTTGTGCAGTTCTCTTGTAAAGTTGTCTTTACATTATAGTGATGAACAGTAAATGGTGTAGTGCATTATTTTGTCCAAAGTAATTCAAATTAATGACCCTAGAAATATTATTTTAGGTGCTGTTATAAAGCATTGACAATACCCATGAATATTACCAGCAGAATTTCTTTTCTTTGTAATGTATGCATTGCTATGTGTTAATAAACTATTTTCTAATCATCTTCAGAACTTGCTGTCTCTTGCAGGAGTTCCACTTGCCAGTCTTGTGTCAATTCTAGTAGCAAATTAATGTCAGGTAAATGCTGATAGCAAACTATCAAGAGTTTGAATACATTTTTCTTGCCTTTACTTGCATACTCATGTTCACATCTCACCTCACCTAAAGCACCACTGATTCTGACTGAAAATAGAAAAAAAATTGAAGTGTGGTAATCTCTTAGGTAATCTAGCCACCTTGTAACTGTGAGAATTATGTTAGCTTAGATTAATTTAAATGAAACTTTCAAAAAGGAGAATAACAAAAAAAAAAGTGAATTGTTTTTTTGGTTCAGATAAACATTACTCTGGATGCTAAAAATGGATTTGCTTCTCAAGAAGGGAAGAGGTGTGTATCTTCCTGCACTGTACTGGCTCATGTGATCCTTACTAAGAAAGTGTTAAGCCTTACCAACCACAAATAGTAGCACTTTGAAATTATTGAAAAAAAAGACTCCACAGATTTCTTCCAAACCACACAGTACCAGAATTAGCACACATTTGGGAAATATGCCATCATAGCAGTGTACAGAGACACTCTTAAGAAGCTTAAAGATCAGAGGACATGAAATGATTTGAGCTTCACAGAAACTTCTCTTGACTAAATGTCAAGATCACTTCCAAGAAAATGCTAATGGATCACAATAGCATGAAGTCAACCAGCTTCTGGATTTCAAAAGAGAGGACTGAAGAGTAAGGTTTCTATTAAGTAATATTAAAAAAAAAACCCACTGTGGCAATGATGCTAGTGAACATCTGTTTTCTGTAGTTGTCACAGACCTGTTGTGCTTCACTTTGTCCTGAAGAAATGGTTCTGCAGCTCATTAAGTTGCATCCATAATGAGGCTGGCCAGTCAGTAGAAACAATAACTTTGTCTGCACTTGCACATGTCTATTTTTTTTGTCAATTAGTTCATTCAAAATTTCTTAAATTCCTGTAATAACTTCTCAATCTCTCTTCCTGACAAATTTTTACAAGTGAATGAGCATTAAACATACATTTCTTTATTTTAAAGGTTGTTCAATAGTCACAACCAAACCAACTTTAAAGTAAAGCAGAGATTGAAAACAGATCTGAAATGTATTCCTCAGATCACATTTGCCTATAAACCCCATAAAAAGTTAAATTATTCTTTTAATACCAGGCACACCCTAATTTTTTAGAGGCAGCTAGATATTTTATACCCACAACGAGCTTTCCTTACTGCAGGCAAATAAAAATTTTTTCAACATGCTGTATGGAGTATGTGCTCATGTGCCAGAACTACAGAAATCTGTAACTCTTTCTATCCTAGATGGGCAGAATGAATTTCAGATTTAATCACCCTGATGCATAATCAGGACCACTGATAAGGAGACACAGAATAACTGTTAACAGAAATCTGATGCATGCACAAAGCTGTAGCATGCACAATGCTTTAGTACAAAAGTAAGAGATGAATCTTCTGTATGTGGCTTATGAAAAAGACATGAAGACCAGGTCCATACTGACCATTCCAAAAATGTGCCACAAATGGAAACTGAGTGGCTGTGTCCATCTCAGTTGAAACCCAAGACAGCAGAATATCAGCCTCTTTCAGATAACACATCTGCTTAAACAAAATGATAAGCCACAGCATTTATGAAGAATTCCATTTTTTCTACTAATGATGGGATTTGTTTCATACAAGTTAATAGCCAAAGCTAAATATGAGATGGACTCCTAAGAATTCAAAATGCAGTCACTTCTTCATGTTGTCTTCAGGGAATGCCATCTTTGGCTTCCTGAAGAAAGAGGTACATGATGGTTTTAAAGAAGCAGCTCTAAAGATCCTTGAATATTTTAATACAGATAAAATACTGCCCAGCTGCAAAGCCGTCTTTCAACAGTACCCTACAAAAACGCAAAGAAATATACACAAAGAAAGAAAAAGAGAGAGAAAAAGAGTAAAGAAAGAAAAGAGAGGAAGAGAGAGGAAGGAGGGAGACGAAAGAAGAAAGAAAGAAAGAAAAGAAAGAAAGAAAGAAAGAAAGAAAGAAAGAAAGAAGAAAGAAAGAAAGAAAGAAAGAAAGAAAGAAAGAAAGAAAGAAAGAAAGAAAGAAAGAAAGAAAGAAAGAAAGAAAGAAAGAAAGAAAGAAAGAAAGAAAGAAAGAAAGAAAGAAAGAAAGAAAGAAAGAAAGAAAGAAAGAAAGAAAGAAAGAAAGAAAGAAAGAAAGAAAGAAAGAAAGAAAGAAAGAAAGAAAAGAAAGAAAGAAAAGAAAGAAAGAAAGAAAGAAAAGAAAAGAAAGAAAGAAAGAAAGTTTTACTGTATTTATTACTTGTTTGGCAAATAATGGTGACTATTGTCCACTACATTTAGCATAGTATATATATATCCCTAAAAGAAAAAGGAGGAAGTGTTCTCTCAGGATAATGACCTCTAGAATAATTAAACTTAGAACACTTTAAGTTTTATGTGTTTTTAGGAACAAGTATGCTGTAATGGGCAAAGACAAGTAACATTGAATTAATTACCTTTTGTTTTCTAGTCTATCTGTATTTAAAGATTTAAAGAGCTTAAGCACTTGTTAAATATATTTGAAATATGCATTGAAGTGCTTTTGTTAAGAAAAGACACGAGCCCATGCTTTCGTCAGCTGCGCACAAAAGGAATAACCTTGTCTCACCTAAGAATCGGATTTACTTCCTGGATATTGGTTTTAATCTCCAGAGAATCTGTATTTGAAGAGATAAAATTCAAACTGCTAGGTACCAAGTTACAAAGCACACTACCCATTTTTACACAACATACTTTTAAAACTGAATGAAAGTATTGCAACAGAACATTCTGTTTGGATCCAGAGAGGAACCATTCCCCAAGGACACCTATAGGCTTTGCCCACCACTGTAATCATCTCATGTCATAACACACATTTTTCTTATCCAGACTTCAAGAGCGACTTTCAAGCAAATGTAAACTGTGAGTGAATCCACCGGTTCAGTACATAATGAAAGGACAATCTGAACTGCTACCAAATAAGCTATATCATTTTATCTACAAGTTTTTCCATATAAAATATAAAGTCTTTGCAAATATCCCTTATTTTACAATTATCACAGAATATTCTTTCTTCTCCAAGCTCATGCTGCTTGATTCGACTTTATTACTTGTAATAGTTGCTATAGTTATCTGCATTCTTGGAGTCAACTTTAAGCAGAGAGTATCAAGACAAGAACAGCTGTGCTCTGTCAGATAGTCCAGAATTAATACCCCTTATCCAAGGAAGGGCCAGATGTTCACAGTAACGCACAAAGAACCTACCATAAGTTACAGACTTGCAAAGATATTTTCTTTTTGTCTTCCCATATCAAGACTCAGCCAAGTACTAAAGTGTAAGCTTTTGTCCTCTCTAAAAGCTATTTTTGTTCTTACATATGAAGAGCTAATTATTTCCCACAACCTGTACCATCTTCTGCTACGTGCTTCCCTTTCTTAAAACTGATCCACAGAAAATCTTGAGAATGTTTGTAGAATTTTATTTTTAAATATTGAAAGTTGTCTATTTATAAAAAAAAAACCCAGCTTAACTTGAAGAGAAAAAAAGAAAGAAAAAACCAAAACCTTTTTGAGAGCTCAGTCTGTTTTTTTCCTTCCCCCCAGCAACATATGGCAACATCTGCTCCCTCCCTGATGGATAATGACTTGTTGGCATTAACTTTTCTGCAAACAAAACCCCTTAAAGTGGCAAGTAGATAAATTCAGGTGCAATTAAAAAAATATATATGCACACATATAAATACATGCTTTCAAGTTCTAGAAGTTTGGTATAACTGCGTGAGCACACAGTTATTTTTCTGAAATCAACACACTGAGCATAAAGCCCAACACAACTTTGCTTTCTTGTTGAGGAAACATGAACTGACTTTTGCTTACTGACAAACCACACAGCAGAAACTGCTAATAGGATACTGTCATTTTGCAAAATCAAAGAGCAGACATGTCAAGTTTTAAATGTTTATTAAGCCTCGTCAAAACAGTTTCAAACATGATCTAGTGCTGTGTGAGGCAGATTTCATTATTTCCTGGATGATTAAGCATGACACTTGTGCGGATGGCTTATGGAAGACCTTTCTGTGCAGCTTATGGACATGAGTGTGTTTTTAGAAGTCAGGACGATCCTTTTTGAGTCTACTGTAGTCCATATTAATCGAGACAAACTAGGAAAGAGAAAGGAAAAAAATATTAAGAAGCTTGACTACACATTTTCCGTATTTACTAAAAGTATGCATCACTGAACTCATGTCAAGAACTGAAATTATATTTTGAGTCTGTGAACTGGGCACTATTAAATAAATAAAAACTTTTGATAAGCAGTAACTTTTTAATATTAATTCTACACCCAGTATTAGAAGCTCTGCATTTAAAATGAGGCAATGGTTGTGTCTTTCACTAGAGAAAACCCACAGTGCCCCTTCTTAACGTCCAGAATTAGAAGTCCATTCAGAGCAACTTTTTACAGCAGTGCTGAGTTTATCCATTTTGCTCAAAAACCTATGGCTTCTGTATACTGAAGGCAAAAGCCAGGTTGCCAAGTGGCACAAAGCACAGTGTCTGTGAACAGACAGTGACACAAAGGAACATTCAGGGCACCGCTACGAAAGGCCAGTTTGGTTTAAGTAGCTGCATCTAGAACTGCCAAGGATGTCAAGGAGGAACTGAAGTCAGAACAGATCCTCTTACACGCTCAGTTTATACTACTATAATTGGATCCTGTTGCAAGCAATCCAGAACAACTCAAAAAGTGACGAGGGACAATGAGTCTACAGACTAACTGCATATTTTGGCATCCCAGTCTGACTTGACATCAATCATCTGACAGTAGAGTTTCTCTTAAAAAAACAAAAGGATGAAAAACATGTTAACTACTAGTTTGATTATTTCTACATACATGCAATTTTAAAATTTTTTATACTTCCTTAAAGAAAACACAACAGCCTACAGCATGTTCAAATTACAGTTTTCTGTGCAACTCCTACAGTAATGCTCAGGTCGTCAACTCTTTTCTTTGAAAAAGACTGAGGAAGTTAATATGACAAAGAGAAGTTTACAATAGAAAAAAAATCTCATCAAAACCTGAAACTTGCAAAATGAGCTTTTTACTAAAAAGTCACCCTAAAATCAGAGTATATATCCTTTTCATTTCCCACAGGGCAGATTTGGAAAAAAACGTGCCCAATGATACTCACACCCAAATATGGCAATCCCTGAGGCTGTGCTTGCATGTTACGGCAGAAGGAGAATGCTACACAAGTCATGCACTCTTTAAAAGAATTTCTGCTGTGCACTATGCAGGATTTGCCAAGTTTAGATATTTACAAACCAGCAACATTCCAGAACTGGCAATGAAAACAAAGAATGAAATGTTCTTCCCGGACTTTTAAGGGAACCACAATCTGTTTTATTTTGGAAGTGTGGGATTTTTCTACTTATTTCAATGATTGGAATAGTAGTATATGGTATCAAACAAGACACTAGCTTTGAAAACACAGTAGGTTTGCTTTTTTGGTAGCTTGAGAATGATATTAAAATATTTGTAACAGCAGTCTACTAACACAGCACTTCTGTAAAGCATGATTAAAACATGATGCATGTCCAGAGAAGGGGAATGAAGCAGGTGAAGGGTACAGAGAGTAAGTCATATGATGAGTGTCTGAGGGAGTTGTTGCTGTTCAGCCTTGAGAACAGGAAGCTCAGGGGAGACTGTAACTCTCTACAACTCCCTGAAAAGAGGCTGTAGCCAGGTAGGGGTTAGCCTCTTCTCCCAGGCAACCACCAACAGGATGAGAGGACAAAACCTCAAGCTGCATCAGGGGAGGTTTAGGTTGGACATCAGGAAGAGTTTCTTCACTGGAAGGATTGTCATACATTGAAACAGATTGGGTGGGGATGGATTCACCATCTCTGGAAGTGTGGAAGAAATGACTAAACATGGCCCTTAGTGCCATCATCTAATTGACAACATGGTGTTCAGTCAAAAGTTGAACTCAATAATCTTAAAAGTCTTTTCCAATGTAAATTATTCTACGATTTTACGATTTCCATAAACTAACAAATGTTTTAGACATCTTTGCACACTTCCTCATTAGTTCAATGAATTTAGTTGGATATCAGCTAAATAACATTTCTATTGCATCAAGTTACTTACAATATTGTCTTGTTCTCAAAAAATCAACTGCAGACCTGAACTCATGGTTATGTTAAACAACGACATTTTCCTGCAGTGCTTCTCATGAGTAAAGACCAACAGCTTAGAGCTTAAGAAACTGTAGTTCAGATCTTCTGGGGTTCTGTTCTTCTCACTGTAGTTTATTTCTGAGTATTATTAGCCAGTAAATTCTTCCTTTCATTTACAGTTCCACTTTTCCTTACAGTGCAATAAATATGACTCCTTTCATACAGACTCCTTTCACCCCATTATCAACTATCCTTAAGAGAGTTTGAAACCTCAAACTCAGCCATCTCTGCTCAGAGTTCTAGAGACAAAAAGAATACATTATTCTTCCACTACTTTCCCATATAATCAAAGACTCTAAAGCAGTAGGCTACACCTGTAATATGATGCTTCCTGAAAATCTCATTTCTCATTTTACCTTGTACTGGTCACTGGGAGACAATTTGTTCCAAGGTTCTGGGTTATTTTTCTTGTCCCAGCTATTGAGAGAAACACGAGATGTGAGAGAATATTAACGCTATCTTCAAAATTTAAAAAAAAAAATCATATATAGAATGTGGTTATTAGGACATGGAGTCACACATCCAAGCAAGTTTCCACAGAACAAGGCACCGTCCTTTGTCAGCATGGTAAACAAAGAGATCTCCAAATCAAGGAAACCTCCACACATTTGATGTCAGCTGATACTGGATCAAGACATTAAGGCCTCCAGGAACATAAAAATCAAAGCAGTGAAGTGTAAAATATGCAGCAAGAGGACTGGCAGTGGGGATTACTGAATACATACCTGACATCAGGGTTGAACATGGCCAAACGCATGAGGTATAGGCCTGCACCAACACCTCCAGATCCAATGATCACAAACAGAGGGATCAACTGGAACAGCAACACAAAAAAATTAAGTATTAATATTGCAAATATTGATACATCACACTTCTGATTGCAACTACAGCAAACCAAAGAACAATATTACAGACTTTGAGCAACAAATGTGTGGCCCTCTAGACCCCTGGCATAAGTTCCCTGTTTGCAGGACATCCCTGGGGTCATTAAGGAACCAGCAGCTACGAAGAGGCAGGTACGAAAAAAGGTAAATCCAGAAAAACCAAAACCAAAACCAAACCAAGAATTTCGTCACGTCGTGTTTTTTGAGACAGACAATCCTCCCTTCACTGCCAAAACAGCGCCTTACCGTCTGTACTTAAAGAACAAACCAAAATCATTAGAATGGGAGCGTAGGGGCAAATTGATGGGCAAGAATAACAGAAGGGCCAACTCAAGCCTTGCAGCACAAGCAAGGCCGCAGAAACCGGTGGAAAGAAGGGACCTGGCCGTGTCTGCTCGACCAGCTCCGGGCGGTCCAGCGGCCGAACATGCACAGGAATAACAATAGACGGAAGGGCGAGGAGGAGGCGAGCGGCGCGGCCGGGGCACCGAGCGGCGGCAGACAAGGGCGGGCGCAGGGCCGGGTACTCGGGCTCAGGTACTCACGGCCGGGTGCTTCTTCGCGTGGGTGAGGATAGTGCCTAGCACCATGGCGCCGGGGTGGTGGTGGCGGATCGGTGGCGAGTGCAGGCGAAGATGTCGCTATCTGCAGGCTCCGCAGCGCTGCCCCCTCCTTCAATCACCGAGCCCCAATGTCACCGAGGACCCCGCCGCGGCAGGTGCCGCCGCCGCAGCCCGGATGTAGCAGCTCCGGCGTTCGCCTGCTCGCCCTCCGCCGCCGCGCGCCGGCCGCCGCCCCGCCGCGCCGCCCCGCGCCCTCCCCGCCGCGCTCCCCGGCCTGCGCGGCCCCCGCGTGAGCGCGGCCCCGTCCCGCCGGCAGCGCGGGCACCGCGGGCGGCAGCAGGCACCGGCCCGGGCACCCCGGGCAGCCGGGCAGCGCCGCCACACCCCGCCCGCTGCCGCGCGGGCAGCGCCTGCGCCAGGGCTGCCCGGCCGGGCAGGGCCCCGGAGCCGCCGCCGTCGGGCTCGGAGGGCCGCCCGCGCGCTGTCCCCCGCACAGAACGGGCCGGGCTGGAAGGGACCTCAGTGGGTCAGCTCCCCTGGGCAGGGTCATCGTAGAGCACATGGCATAAGATTGCATCTCGACGGTTCTGGAATATCTCTCCTGAGAGAAACTCCCCAACCTCTCTGGACAATCTGTTCCAGTGTGCAGTCAACTGCACAGTAAAGAAATTTTTCCTCGTATTCAGGTGAAACTTCCTGTGCATCAGTTTCTGCTCGTTGCTTTACATCCCATTGCTTGGCGCTACCAAGGAGAGCCTGGCTCCATCCTCTTGACATCCCTTGTAGATATCAATAAAGTTCCCTTTCAGTCATTCGCTTTCGAGGCTGAACAGGCCCAGCTCTCCCATCCTTTCTTCTTAAGAGAGATACTCGCCTAATTGTCCTCCTTAACCCTCCACAGGAGAGTTCCAGGAGCTACCTGTGTTGTACTGAGGAGCCCAGAGCTGGACACAGCGCTCCAGCTGCAGCACTCACCAGGGCTGAGTGAAGGCAGGATCATCTTCCCCAACCTGCTGGCAATGCTCTTCTAGTGCACCCCAGGTCTCCTTGGCCACATGGGCACGCTGCTGGCTCATGGACAGCTTCTTGTCCACCAGGACTTTTTTGGTGCTGCCCTCACACCAGCGAGGAGGTGCTGCCTCAGAGCCACAGGGCCGAGCCCGCCTTGCCGAGAGGCGCCTGCCGCCTCCCTGTGCCATCGGGCGGCTGGGAAGGTGTGACAGCAGTGCACATCCGTGTCTGCCTGTGGCTGCCTTCACTGCACAGGCCTGAGCAATCACCAACCTGCATTAAAACTCTAAGGGGTGGTTTAACGCTGAGGCCAAAGAGTAGAAAATTTCATTGTCCCGAAAAGGATACAGGGAACTTAGATCATAGAACTTCCAACTTAATTCTTTTGCTACGGTCAGGTTGGCAAAAGATGGGTGCATACAGGGCATTGAGGCAGCCCTCTGATTTTCAAAAGTGCTTTATAATGATATATTACATGTAAGTGATTCTGTCTACTCCACCTGGAGTACTGCATCCAGCTCTGGGGTCCCCATTACAGGAGAGACATGGACTTGCTGGAGCAAGCCTGGAGGAGGCCACAGAAGTGATCAGGATGATGGAGGAAAGGCTGAGAGTTGAGGTTGTTCAGCCTGGAATAGAGAAGAGTTATGGGGTGACCCATTTGCAGCCTTCCAGTACGGGGAGGGAGCCTACAAGAAAGCAGGAGTGAGACTTATTTACAAAGGCATGTTGAGATAGGACCTGTGGCTCTAAACTTAGAGAGGGTAGGAAGAAATTCTTAACTTACAGGGTAGTGAGGCACAGGAACAGATTGTCCAGAGAAGTTGTAGATGCCCCATCCCTGCAAGGATCAAGGCCAGGTAGGATGGGCCTATGAGCAACCTGGTCTAGTGGAAGGTACCCCTGGTGGGAGTTGCATCTAAATGACCTTTGAGGTCCCTTCCAACCTGATCCATTTTCTGATACTATTACATTTTAGCCAAGGTTGCTTTAATTATTTAAATATGGCTTGAATTTAATTATTTTTTCTTGTAATATAATTTTAAATTGGCAACATGGGTATTTATTGTCTGGTACTGTGTCCAAGTGCTGTCCTATTTTTTTCTCCATTACTATCTATCTTATACAGACTTGGGAACCTAATGACTATATTTGGATAGTATCATCAGCCACTCTGAGGTGTGATTTCTTTCACAAAATGTAGCCCAAAAGGTAAATTTGTCCCCAGTCATTAAAAAATTCATTATTAGGTAAAGGGAATATCATGCTACTAACCTAAGACAAAAATAGTTCTTTTTGTAGGTAAGAAGCAAAAGAACTTTGGATGAATGCTCTTAGTTTCTGTAAGTATATAACAAAGTAAAATTCTGAAGTAAAAGATAACAAAGTGGCAGAGAATATATATATTGAGGCAAATTAATGTCTTCTGTTTCACTCCGTAGTTCCCCAGACTGGCTTTTACTTATTTTAAACCATTGTCTCAAATTGTCTCTGTTATGATAAATCCTAGGAAAAAAACCCCATTCATTGCATATCATTAAAAAATTAATTTTTTCCCAGATTGCCAGATCCAGTTTAACCTGAGTAACAGCTAAGTTCAGTAATTTGTAAAGATGCATTTAATATCATTGGGTGGCACAAGAAAAAAATAGTTATAGCAATGTTTTCTTTGGAGCAATGCAATCCTATTGCTTGTCTCCTTCATTTGTTTCAAAGTTGATAAACAGAAACAAAAAGCATAGTTAGTGTGATCCAGGAGTCTGTTAACTGTTCCAGTATTCATTATGTCATGAAGACAGTAATTTTCCATTTTTTTAAATGGAAAGAACAATTTGCTTATGTTAAAACTATGAAAAATGATACTATTGCTGCTATTTTTCTATAGAAGAGAAATATGTGAAACCTCTAAGAGTAAGTTGGAAGGTTACAGTGCTCACCTTCTAGTAGAGTAGTTGAACTTTTCACCATATACCTGGATTGCAGGAGATGCCAGTTGCTTAAGCAGCTGCAGGAAAACCAGGCAGCAACTAAAGGGTAGATGGATAGCCAGAAACCATGTGGGGCTGCTCCGCAAAACTCTACTCAGACAAACAGTCTGCTTCCTTATGCACAGCCAACATACGGCTAAGTGAAAAAATTTGGAGAATACAAGTATCCTACACTACTAAGGGAAGATCATCAGAGGTACATTATTTCCACTAGGCTATGTCTTGGGCACATATTTTTAGGAAAGACATAATGATTTTTATATGCTTCTCAGTGTATTTTTTTTTTGCAATGATTTATAGTTTTTGCTGTCTTGTGCTTTTATGAATTTAGAGAGGTGTAGTACCTGATCAATTTGAAGAATTTGTCATGCATTTCATGGGCTTTCATAAATTTTTGTCATTTTGTACATCAGCTTTTATTGCCTGGATCTGGATGGCTCAGATGTTTTGTTGTTCGTATACATTCCTTACTATTTATAACAATTGGAATTTTGTATATGGGAATGAATTTTGCAGACAAAAAAAATTAAAGTTTGAAAACAATCAGAAATCAGATTTTTTCATTCTGTTTTGAAAATTGCAAGCTAATATTTTTTAATTTCACACAATACAGCATTGCTAAAAATGCAACCCCTTGCTTGCATCACTTGACAAAATTCTGAGTATAAACTCAAAGTACCTCATGGCATCTTGATGATGGATTCATGGTTCTGAAAAATACCTACTCAGCTGCCAAGTTTGAGTGCTTGTACTATGCTACTATGCTACAGTTATATAAATTGTCTGGGTTAATTTACAGTAATGCTGTCAATATATTTGCCATACTTGAAGACTAACAATTTTCTGTAACTTATCAATCCATTTCCAGAAATACAGTAAACACTGGATAAAGGTAGATAATTTTGCCACACTCTTTTCTTTCTCACGTAGCTACTTAAGCTGAAACTAAACACATTTATTCCCTCTTAAGGTTTGGTGCATTTCTGTTCACACCTGACTATTAAATTTATGATCCTTTAGTTAGATATGTTGCTTCCATTAATTTGAGTAAAGATATTTTTGTATAGGTTTCTGCTTTTTAAATTAAATGCATGGAATATGAATGCACAAATCCTTCAGATATTTTTGCAAGATTTTGTGATGAACCAGTCCATTAAGAACTCAGAGCTAGACTTGCAGTAGTGCTCAGCACAAGAAAAATCAAGTCCTCAGGTTATTCTGATGCTTTGTCATTTATTTTTTCCTCTTGTCTTTTCTTCTCCTGTATAGCCTTACCTCATGGCTTCTATGTCTCACTATCCCTCTTTGATTTTTACTGTAGTACCTTGTTCCTGTCCTTAGGCTCATTTGAGCATTTGATTTCAGAAACTTTTCTTCTATTCCAGATGCTTTGTTTTAGTTTTTGGTGGCCTTCCTGTTTCTAAAGTCTTAATTCCTCAAACCTTACCTTGTCTATATGAATTGATTCATAGAAATCTGCAGATTTCTAATCTGTTCAACATCAAGTATGGTATGCCTCTTTTTTTCTTTTTTTTTTCAATTTAAGTACTGATTTTAGCCACAAACAAATATAAAATATAATCAGGTAAGATCTCCTGAAGAACAAGAATCAGAAGTCATAATAAAATCAGGTTATTTGAAAAATTGAACTCTTAAGGTTTGACAAAGTCAGTTCATTTAAAAAAAACCAACTAAAGGAACAGACAAAATTATAGTCAATTTGAAGTTGCATATTTTACTTGGAGGAAAACAGGAAAGAAAGATGAGTAGATTTAGAGATGTTCCAACTGGTCGTTGATCAAGAAACTAAATTCATTGTGAGTTGTCCTATAGAATCAGGACATTTCTCTGTTAATTGAAACAATGTCCAAACTGAGGATTTTCTGTGGGTCTCACCAGATTTGGTAAAAAGGCAAGAACTTTTAAAAACAGTTCTTAGCAGAGAAAAGAAATTATCGAAGACCAAACTATATTAAAAAACCTCAAAAAAGATGTTAAAATGTAAAGCATAGCTTACATGCAACAAATACACAGGGATTTTTTGTGATTTTATTTTATTTTACTGTTTCTATTTTATTTTTACTGTCTGTTCCCTCTGTTGTACATCCTTGTATTCCTTTGTCTGCACTTAGCAGTAGGCAATGGCAGAACAGGATATATGTGTGCAGATCTCTGCCAAGCACGTAGGAGTAGTTACACCTTCCTTAACATCTGACTTATATTTGGTTCTAACTCTGTGAAATGGAGTGGCTGCATATTCTATTCTTGTATCCCTGGTTTAATGGCTGTAATAGGGGCACTAACATTTCAATATAACAGCTTGTGATAAAACTTTCCATTAAGTGGAAACATTGCAACTGTTAAAAAAAAAAAAAAAAAAAGCCTTAAGGATTTCATAATGTTATAGAGAAAAAAATTAGAAAGAAAAATAGAAAGAAAAAAGTTAAGATTAGAAATCAGATTTTTTAAAATCTGCAACAAAAATATGTCTAGCATTAAGAAACTGTGTTGAAAGGAAGTAAACTACTGGAAATTTGAAAACTAACAGCACAATGGCTATAACAAAGAAGAAATTAAAAATTAATAGTACTGAAATGTATAGTTGGAAATATTCTACTTCTCTCATTTATATCAGTCAAAAATATACATTGATAAAGGTTCCTGTCTCCATATATTCATTAAAAGTGCACAATAAAGGACATGGCACAAGCATAACAACCGAGAACCAATTAATTGTGATCTCTGTCCCTGCTTACTTTCTCGGTTCAAAATAGCAAATGAAAACAACTGGTGTTTATATTTAAAATATAGTTTAAGTTATGTAATGTGCCAAAACTTAGGATGCAGAAATACATGCCCCACACAGCTTTCACCCAACTGGATGGCTTCAATCTGACCAGAAGACCTCAAGAAGTTACTGGAACAAATACCCCCAAAAATATGCTGATCCAGTGCCCTTTTACAGATAATCTCTTTCATGGAATTGCACCCATAAATGGTATTTCCCTCTAAGCTGCTCTTGTGTGTGATTTTAAAAACCATCTGAACTCCACAAATAAAATATAAGTTTAATGCATCAATAGGAATTCAAAATCTTCACTAAAAATGTAAGCAGGACTGGTACCTCAAACTGGTTTTAACTAGATGCTGCTTCAACTATTCAGCAACAACTTACTGGAGACAAATTAAAGGTGCTTCCGTTTCTAATGCCTGTAATTGTCTCAAGGCTTTTGAGCTTTCATCTTAATAAAGGAGGTTTAAATATGTTTTTTAGTTTCTGCTATGGAGTAAGGAGAAACACACTTGAATAATAGTTCAGGACCATTCTGTGTCGTTTCTTTTACCTATATTGGAGAAGAAATAGATGGTTCTTATGAGTCCTCTGCTCTGATGTTCAAAATTTAAGCTAGCCTTTGGTTAATGGTTTTTTTGCACATAGTATTAGCAAAATATACTCGCATCTCAGCTGATTTTTTTTTTTTTGTTTTTTTTAAATGCTGGAAATCTATACCTACTGAGACAAGTCATGGATTTCCAGGTCTGGTGTGACAGAGTCACACTAATAAAAACAATCATATTTCATCATCTATTGGCTTTATAAAATTTATAAAAATTTTGATCAGGGTTTGCTCTTTGATTAAAACTGTTCTCCTTTGCCAGAAAATAATAGTTTGGTCTTGACAGCCTTACCCAGAACATATTGCTGCTTTGGAGAAACCGCTGCAGCTGCCACAGGAGTGACTCAAGCGGACAATCCGGGAACAGAGCTGCTTACAGGCAGCTTCTGAAATGTAGAAATACACACACACATTAAAAGTATAATTGACTGTGCAACAGGAATGATACATGAGACCTCACATTCACTATACATTCCAAATATTAAAGAGAACAATATAGTAATAACAAAGAAACATGAAAACTGTTTATAGTCTTATTGCTATGGCACTATCTGCAAAAGCTGTGCCAACAAAAGATTATGCAGTTAGAAAAGTAAAAATAGATTTTGTATTCTAATTTATTTTTCTGTATTTTTTAATGCCATGGAGATAGCTGGTATATCAATGGAACCACAATTTGTAGAAAGAATAAGGCTTCTAAATCTAACAGTTTCAATAAGCCAAAACTTGTTCTCATTTACGACAGCAATAGAGCCTTTAGAGGACAAAATGAGACATAATTCTGATCAAGCTATTTTCCACAAACCTAGGCTGGAGAAAAATCTCATCTGTCTTCCACTAACAAGAGCTGTATGCTTTTGTTTTCTTTATGGAAAGGGTAACAAGGGATTCTTGAGATTTATGAACAGGACAGATATTGCTATTTTGGAAGTAAGGATGTTATTCATGTACATTCATTATTTGCCTCCCTTTTCTGCTGCAGTGTTTAGAAGAAGGTTAGTATTTGTGAAGTCGAAAGGATTACTGAACAGAAATTGCAAAAGAATGTTTTTCAGGTAGTTGAGAAATCCAGTATATTTTATGCATCACAGCAAGAAGAGATGCATCATTCCAGCTGCTAATACCAAATGACAATATTACTACTGATTACTGATTACTTTAGGAGTCTTTGCATCATATTGCAGATCCTGGCACTGTTGGGTAACACAGAGCCATCTGAGAAGGATGGCTGTGGAGTATGTTTTGCACATGTCTCAATGAATACCAGTGCACTGGGGGTAATACATTCCACAGAAGTTTAGAAATGCAAAAGTTAGGACTTTAGTTTAAGCGAGTCTTGCATCTGAAATCTGTAGAAAGATATGGGTGGTTCCCAGAGGCAATCTAAGCTAGAGCTAGAATAAATCACTCTTTCAGGATGTCATATTTGGCCTTTGCCAAAATCACTGGAGATAAAAGGTGATGCACAGGGATAGACTTCAGCTGCATTTGAGAAGGTTTTTCTGGGTGAATCTCATGCTTACATTACCCTTCAGAGCAAAACCAAGATATCTGCAGTATCCTGATATGAACCTGGGAAGACTTGGAGTTCTTGTGCAGAACATTTAATAATATCTGTTTCTTGCTATTTTCATATGGTTCATGCTGTGCAAAAACATTAGTCTTGGGGTTCCTCCTATGAGGGCTATGACATCAGGGCAAGGGCTGATAAGTTTTGTAAGTGGCCTGATTTTGCAGACAGTGGCATATAACTGGGGATAAGCAATTGGTATGTTAGCAGTGGTTTAAACCTTTTTGTGGCTTTGCCAGATGAGGTATAATTCAGACATAAACAAAATTGGCATGGGAGGGCAGTGACATGTTCTTGTAAAGAAACTGAACCATGGTTGTTTTTCAATATCTCAAATTATCATTTGTTTGATTCGTTAGTATTTTATGCAGATAATTTCTAGCATAGCTGAATGTCAAATCTAGCTTGTCTCCTTTCTGTCTCTCTCTGTTTGGGAGAAGGGAGATAGACCATGTTTCAGCCTGGATACAGATTAAAGTGCTGCATCCACACATTTTGAAGAACATTTTTTGTCTATGCTTTTGTCTAGATAAGTACAAAACTCAATGCATGAAAGTAATTGTTCTGGTTATTCTTGAGTTTTACTTACTCTTTTTTGACACTTCTACTTGGTTAAAAATTGTATGATGTACCACTTATCGAGAAGTAGTATTCCCATGCTATCCTTTCTTTAAATACAGCTTCATTTCAATGTGGGGAATTGTATTATTATATTTTTGAGAAAAGGATAATAACGTGCTTTGATGTGGGACTGAGCTCATCCTTCTCCTTTGAATAATGTATATATAGCATATCTGTAAGATTCACATTGTGTGATTGCATGAAATATATAACTGCAATCAGACTTCAGAGCAGGAATTTTTTTGAACAGTAGACTCCTGACTGAAATGAAAATTATGTGAAGGGAAAAAGTACAGCATGTCTTGATATTTCTTCTTATGTGTACTAAGACATCAAAATTTTTCTTTGAGAACTGGCAGAACATAAGAGTTAGCATATTTAATTAAAAAGGAGTTTCATGGCATATTTTCTTTTTTTTTTTTTTTTTCCTGTGAAAGGCTGTTTTCTCCTTACATTACACAAGAAATCAAATTAAAGACAACAGAATGTTTTGTTTGCTTGCTTGCTGTTTTCAGAACATACTTGGTCCAAAATAGTTGACTCCTGTCTTTCACTAACCTATCTGTCTGACAAACTTACAAGTTTGTATACTTTGAGATGTTACTCCATTGATGCTGTCTTTGCCCATCTGTTTCTCCACTTTGGGACTTGCCCTAAACAAACACCTCTTTCAGTTTACTATCCTATGTACAGGGACATGAGCAGAACAGTAGCACTTATTTGAAAGAGCTGTCTTAACAAAAACATGTACTCCTAAAGTATTCAAGCACCCAATACTCTTGTCTTTTCTCCGTGGAATCCAGAACAGATGCAGATAAAATGAATAAATTTTAAAGCTGGTGTCTTCTGCAAGCATAATTTAAACTGCTGGAGCTATGAAAGGTAATAACATTGTCAAAAATACAGGGATATATTTACACAACCTCTTCACAGCAGAATCATTGCTAATTACAAAAAAAAAAAAAAAAATTCTGCAAGAGGCCAGTCTGGAGATGAACTATTTTTTTTTAAACTAAAATAAGTAAGTCCATACAAGAACAATCTGTCTAATCAAACTTGAATTCAATATATGTACTTGTTGGGAAAAACAAAAAATTGAAAATTAAAAAAAATTTAAATAACTTGTGATTTTAAAATCAGAACATCCCAGTGCTATGAGTCTTAAGAGAAGTAATCTACATTGCATTTTTAAAGAAACAAATCGGTATTATAGGAATTTTTGCTCCCTCTCTCTACCTCTCTGTTCTCCTATTTGATTTGGAAGGGGAGATAGAATGATTTTCACTGTTGCATTTTTTTTTAATTGATTTGCTGGAATACAGTTTCATGACTGCAGAATCTGGAAGAGAAAGAAGAGTCATTTTAGGAGCAACAGAAAAGACTCTGCACTGTGGATTCCACAAATCATTTTTCTTTAGAGCCACCTTGAGTCACAGAATACAAATAAACAATAGTGAGAATACAGACAGGTATGCTTTTATTACATGGAACAGTAAAGGATGTAATGAATTGTTTAGGCCAAAGTAGCACAGTTGTTTTAATTCACAGTAAGCTGAAAGTGCTTCTTGGAGATGGTTTTATCCATCCTTTGGCCTTGGATACTCATGTTTCAGCACCAGTTCACATAAGGCTGTGCAAAAGCGATGAACAAAAAGGTTTTCTCTGGACCAGTTCCAGGTCAGTGCTATTTACATGTGTATAGGATGTAACTGCAGATAACATGCAGGAGAAGTGAATGGGAGGTGGCGATGGGGTCGTGTTGTCTCACTCCAAGCCTGACTGGAGCTGCCAGGGGCTGTGTCACTCCTGATGTGACATGGGCTGCTCTCGAGCTGGGCACTCATGGCTGCTTCCCTCTCTCCCTCTTGTTCCTGACCCTGTGTCCTTGTCCCTGGCTTGCACTGGATCACTTGGTGTTAGAATCACAGGGCTTCTTGGTAGGGTAGGTGTCTGTCAGATCAGAAACTGGCTCAGTATATGGTTTGATAATTGCAAAATTTGGTATAAGTAAATGGGAGGGGGTGATAAGGGTGTGTTGTGAGAATGGAATATGGCAGACTTCATATGAAACTGCACTCTGCTATCATTGGGACTAAGAAGACATCTTTGTGGCTGATCATTCTCATTAAAAAAAAAAAGAGTATTAATCATGCCAGTGTAATTGAAAACGATATTTTAATTTTTACAGCATTTCTCAAGTCTGAGAAATAATTAAAGCAATCCAGAAATCAATTCCATTCCCTATAATTGTCACAGTTACTAAATCTGTATAACATAAAAATGATCTTTGCTATAGGATGATATCTAGCATACACAGTAAATTCACGAATACAAGCCGCACGGAGTATAAGCCGCATATCCGGTGTGTTGGCAACATTGATGTCTTTGTCAATAAATAAGCCGCACCCGGAATATTAGCCGCACTTTAGTTCGCCGCGAACTTTCACAAAGTCGTCATTTAGTAACACAATCGCGGGATTGCCAGGGTTTACTGGCTTACGTCCGACCTCGGAAACATTGTTTCCAAGTGAAAAAAGACACACCCTTTATTTATAAGCCGAAAAAGACAGGAACAATAGTGTGGTCATTTTGCGAGCATTCCCAATGGATCCGCGTTGCCTTTAAACAGCCGCTCAGCCACACGGGCAGGCAGCTGAGCTCCGAGCGGAGCCACATCTCCGTGCTGGCACAGGAGCGGCCGCTCTGGCCCTTGCGGCCCCGCGGGGGGAGCGGCTGTTGTAGCCCCCGCAGCCCCGCGGGCGAGCGGCCGTTGTAGCCCTCGCAGCCCCGCGGGGGGAGCGGCCGTTGTAGCCCTCGCGGCCCGCGGGCCGAGCGGCCATTTTAGCCCTCGCAGCCCCGCGGGGTGAGCAGCCGTTGTAGCCCTCGCGGCCCCGCAGGGCAAGCGGCCGTTGTAGCCCTCTCCCTGCGAGCCAAGTGGCCGTTCTACCCCTCTCCCTGCGGGCTGAGCGGCTCCCCCAGCCCTCTCCCTGCGAGCCGATCGCCCACTTCATCCCTCTCCCTGCGGGGAGAGAGGCTCCCCCAGCCCTCTCCCTGCGAGCCCAGCCAGCCCCGTAGCCGCACAAGACTGAAAACACTTTAAAAACTACAGAGAAATATCACACACTTTTATCGAACTGCCGAGGTAACTCACCGAGGTAACTCATCCCGATAACAACCCCCGCCCCTCAGTAACGCCGCCATCCACAGGCAGGCAATAAGCTGTTCTCTGATTGGTTCATCATCGGAACAACGGCAAACCATGGATTTCAAACTGTTTCGGCTCGGGACTGGACTGGTATGATACTAGGTAAGGGCAGATATCACATTTTTGTTCATAGATCAGCCGCACCCAAATATTAGCCGCACTTCCGGGTTTCCACCAAAATTTTTGTCTAATTACTGCGGCTTGTATTAGTGAAATTACTGTAATTATCTTCATGGAAGAATCGAGTAGAATCTTATTGGTAGTCTTGTCCAGGGTTGGGACTGGAGATGTTCAAGTCTCTTCAGGATTTCTGCTTTATACAATTATAGTATAGCTTTTATTTTTTATACAATTATTGTATAGCTTTATACAATTATAGTGGGTCCCCCCCCCCCCCCCAAACCCTTTAAAACTGCATACTGCAAGCTAATTTCGAATAAGAAAAAATAAGTTTATTTTTTACATCAAATGGGTCATCTCTCTTAATGCCTGGTTCAAGCAATATGACAGTGTGGAAGAAAGTCTGAGTTTTTTTTCAGAAGTTCTGCAGCTGCAGGATTTCATCACAGTTCTCAAGAAAAACTTGGGACCAACTTGTAAAAATATTATTTATAATAAAATCGTTGCTATTATTATTAGAGTAATATTTCTTATACATTTGCATGCATTTATACACTATTATTTCTTAAACATTTACACCCTGAGAGTTTTATTCCACAGTAGCACATAAAACAGAATTACATAGAGACTTCTGAAGGTCCTGCTCTAGCATGGACTGTTAGGGGGACTCTGCCATCACTTAGGAAGGTAAAATCTCTTTCTCTTTCACCTTCCCAGATCTATTTTCAGGAACTTGTGCTTCTTGCCAAGCAACTGATGGTCGCAAGCCGTAAGAGTGGCCTTCACTGTAATCTATTTTCTCCCCAGCCCCCGAATGAGATCAGATCTATCAGTTCTTGCTGTGTTTTCCAGGCAAGGCGCCGGTAACTTTGCCATATGCCACCAGCAGGGAACCTTAACAAAGACATGTCTTGGCGATTGCTTTTCCTTTTTAAAAGACAAAGAAAACTGTATATATATCTAGATGAAGGGGACCTCTAGCATAACTAAATGTCTTTTCTTTTGCAATAAATTTGATCTTAAATCAGCTCAAATTCTTAAAATACAATTTTTCAAGAAAAAAACCTACACAATTTGGCAGAACCAGATTCAAAACAGATTAGATGCTATAAAATGTTACAGTAAAAGACATCTTCTGTGTTTGTGAAACATTGTGCTAATGAGTGATATAATGAATATTAGAAAAAGCAGCAAATTGATTCCTAAATGTCACAATTACATTTTAACAGAGAACATTAAAAGCAGTTATTTCCTTCCTTGATTGCTTAGAGGTTTTATTATTTCATTATAATTTATCATACAAATCCAAACCAATCAGCTTCTTTGTTTACAGATAATAAATAGATAGAATTTAAAAGGAAGCTATAGAAACCGCTTCAGTAGAATTTATTTTATAACAATTCACAAAGATTTTTGTCAGAACAACTGAAGCATTTTTTGTCCTCGGCAAGACCAAAACAAGATTGTATTGGAAAAGCTTTATGTGAGAAGGGCCATTGGCACTCACATTCAAAGTAATTATTCTTGTAAAATTAATTAACTTTTTTTTTTAATCCAAGCCTTTAGAATACTTCCCATTAGTAACAGCAGGTCTGTGCTTTTTATGTTCATTGTGGCAGATGTTCTTTACATCCCAGATTTCCTCAGAACAACAGAATGGTTTGATGGATGAAAGACTACATCTGGAAAAAGTGTATCAGTCAGCATCATTAAAAGCCTGAGCCAGAGCCCACTGAAATCAGTGGGAATCACTGGCTTATGTTCACATTTTTCATATCTTGTTAAGAGGGAGTAAGTCTTGATTATTAAAAAAGAATGGAATTACATTCTTTACTTGTATTGCACATAATTTCTTTCTCCAACAGGGGAGAAGAAAAAGGTTGTATTGGCAGAATAATCTGTCATGGCACTTACAGATAGCTAGGCTTGGGATCCCATGAGACTTTCAGGTTTGCACAGTAAGTACCAGCTGGCAAACACCCTTGGGGAGTCTGCAAAGGCTCCTAAGACCTGCTGGGAAGGTGTAACTGGCTGTGGTGGACCAGTACTACTGACAAAAGGGAAGAACATTTAAGCAAACAAGGAAGCTAAAGACTCAGGTTTGCATGACAGCATTTTGGCCAGGTCAGGGTTAATTTTTGAAGCAGCCAGGAGGAAGTATGGCTAGGATGTGAAGGTTATTCTGTAACACCTCACATAATTTTCCAGAGACTGTGGAAGGGTCTCACTTTCAGGTTGGGGGAGTATGGTGTGGTCAGCTTGGGCTCCGTGGTGAACATTTTCCATGTGAACCACTCATCTCTCTCGTACAAGTTTTTATTAATATTGTTGCTGTTACTGTTAATTTTCTTGTTTCATTCTTGTTTCCAGTAAATTGTTCTTATCCCAACCCATGATCTTTCCTTCTTGTGTGTCCAATTCCCATTTCCAAGGATAGTTCAAGGAATTAAATTCTAGTGGGCATGTAAGCTACTGGATGACACTATACTGGAATTGCAGCATTAGTGTTTATCACCTGTTGAAAAGGAAGAGGAAATATAAAAGGAAGCTGAAATTACTTTTCAGCAAAGTTAGGGAGAATACTACAAACAGGAAGGAATCCTTCAAATTGTATTTAAAACAAGAAAATAAAAAGTAACATAAGCTTTAATTTATTAAATGTCATAATATGATCAATTTGGCAGAATGGGAAAATAATTTGAGAATCAACAAGATAAAAGCATCAAAATTACTAATAAAATATATTTGAAACAGAAAAAAAAAAAAAGCCAGCATTCATTGGCCCAACCTGTAGTTTGTATGAAATGTACTCAGTGAGATGAATTTTCTCCATCAGTATTTTCTATGAAAAAGAAATGAAGGTTCTCCCATGCTAAAGTGCAGTCCTCTGCGGGGAGAGGGCTCAGTGGACAATCTGTCTCAATTTTTGAGTAATTCTGGAAGAAGCTACAAATAAAATATATATATTAAAAAAAAAAAAAGATAAAATGGTCTGATAAAATATATAGAAACCAGCTCTATCACAAAAATTCTGAAAGAGTTCAGGTGTAAAATGGTTCAACTACTAATGCTATAAATTCTTACTTGACTGGACAGTAAATAAAATAGCAGATGAAATTCAAAAGAGAGAAAGGCAAACAAAATGAAATCCACTATAGATAATGCAAAGAAATCTGTGCCTCTGAAGACAAGAAATCCTAGTTTTGCACGTAAAATTATGAACTCTGAGTTGACTGTCCTGACTTAGGAACAAGACCTTGGGATCATGACAGTTTTATGGAAGTGCCATTTTCGTGCAGTCAATGTTCACTTCATGCCCCAGGAAAAAAAGAATCTTAAAAATCACATGAAAGAAGCAGATGACAAAAAATAGAGAACAGAAGAGAAAACATTATTATTAAACTGAATAAATGCATTATTTGCCTGCATTTCAGTGCTATCCTCTCACCACAAATAGGCTATCTATACAGATGGGAAAAGTTCATTGAAGGAAAACAAGAGGCATTCGAGGAATTGAAGTCTATCTCAGACACACTATCAGAATTGAGTTTTTCAGCTGAGATTCTTTAGCTTGGGAAAGAGATAACATGGGAGGTATAGTAGAACAGAAGCCAGCCTCAAAGCAAACAAAACAACATTTTCATGAAGAAGGTAGTAGATCTGTGGAATTCTGTGTAATAATATTGAGGTATTAAAGAACTCTACATGGGTTACAAAGGAGAATGGACAGTTCTTAGAAGAAAGACCCATTACAGGCTACTAAATGGACAAACCACAAAAGGATCAAGAAACTCACAACATTGAAAATAACTGGAAGTCAAGAAATGACTTTGTAACATCATATATACTTGCTCTGTTTCTACTTTTCTCTGTCTGTCTACTTAGGCTAGATATAGCTTAATCTGAACAAGAAAAACACCTGTATAATTTAAAATTTTCATAATACATTGTTGTTAGTATTTTTTATACAGTGTCCCAAATTATATGTATTTTTAGAACAAAAAGAACATGATTTACTGGATGAGCTTGTTGTCTGAAAGTCACAGGATAAAATTACTAATATTCCTCTTGTAGCTTTTATGTCTGGGAGCTTTAATCATGACTCAAAATTCTGCCACATCTGATATAAATCATAGACAGAAAAACAATACAATAATGGAAATACTAAGTCTGTGGTAATACACACATGGAACAAGAACCAGAAACACACACAGCTATAGCAGCATATACTTGCTATACACTTGTATAACACCTGTACAAATAAACTATGAGACAACATGAGACACAATATTCATTTGGTTGTATAAAAATTTTAGGGAGCATGGTGGTAGAAGGGTATTTGCAAGGAAAAAATGAAGCTAGTTTGCAGGTATTTACATAGAATACATTTTAAGTATGAAGGACGACTGGAAAAAAGCCCAAAAATTTGTCTGAAAATTCAACAGCAAACTAGAGGCCAATATATTGTGTTAAACAAATTTGTATTGCAAATTTCATCTGCTGTAAAGAAATGGCAGATGAAAGAAAGAGTAATCTGTGAAATGTACTGAAATCAAACTTAAGAAGTTTATTAAGTGATGTAGCAGAGGCAAATTCACCAGAAAGATAAAAAATGGAAAAGGAACATGGTAGAAGCTGAGGAGAATCATTACAATAGATATTGCAACATTAGAGCGGTATTTCTGAAGACCAGAGAAAGAGAAGACTGATGGAAATGAGTAGGGAGATAAGCCTAGACAAGAATTTTAGCTGAATGGGCAGATAGGAAAGCTGCATGTGTGGTATGTTTCACATTGAAGGTTTCAGACATGACTTCAGTAGCTGAATCTGCAGTGAGGTTTGAGTTGAGGATGATGTCCTCTGTGTGGGTATGAGTGATGGGAGTGGTCTCATAGTGGCTAAGTAGGGTAGGCATATACAGCCAGGGTAATGGTGGGAATATGTATGCAAAATATCTTTATATAGTTAGAAAGGTCTTCTACTGAACATACATACAGTTGTCTTTTACTGTTGTTTTTCACTTTTCTTGGACTCTTTTCAACATGTATACCATGTAATCAAAGACCCCCCATAATTAATTGACTGAGGCTGAGCATGACCTTAGGAATGCAAGAAATCTCTCAATGTCTGATAGGAACTTTCCCTGGCAGCGTTTGACTGCAGTAGACCTTGTAGCAGTCTGCACTTTATTTAAAAGTCTCATTGTTCAGACACCATTCATACAGAATTTTCTCCCCTTTGCAATTTAAAAAGGTAAGAACATCTGATTCAGACTTTTAATATTATTTTACCATATAATACTAGACAAAAGATATCACTGAAGGAGTTTGCTGTAATGGCCAGTTAAAGTGTAAAAGCTGTAAGATTTCTCTTTGGAAAGATATTTGAAGAGGTCGGTCTCCATACTAAGGATGATGATGTTTGGATAGACAAAAAGAGTCTGCCATTTGGATTCAGACAGGTAGGTCATGGCTTTAACTGTCTGCTCACTGACAGGAAAAAAAACAGATAAAAGATTTCATACTATTATTCTCCATTTGCAGTTGGCAGATAAGTTAGAAACAGACTTACTTGAGTTTATTCCCTACTTGAGGAAATATTGCACTTTTTCCTTTGAAAACTCACCAATTTCATTAAACTAAGAACAATTTATTTGAATGTGACTGGATTCTGTGCTGACTTGCTATTGTCCTTCTAAAGTGGTCTTTATCAAGCCACAACAAAGACCCCTTTTTTCTTAAGGCAAAAGTACAGGCAGAAGGTATTGTTTTCTTTCCTTCTCCAGCAGTTGAACCGCAGCATTGAAATGGAGATTCAGACCCCTACTCTTGCAACAGGCTGCACACTGAAGGCTTAACCTGAAGAGAACCACTGGAATACTGAGAGAATTCAAAGACCTGATGTGTTTGACATGACCTGAAATACTGAAATACTTCTAGGCATATTTTTAGGTATTATGTTAGTGATGGAGCTGCTATGACATTTTCATACTAGATAAACTATTGCAGCTCTTTACAATTTTCCACTAAAAATTATTTTTAAGATGATTTTTTGTACGTGCGTGAGGGTAGTACTTGCGGATGCTAAACTGATAATACTTAAAATCTGTTTAATGGATAGAGGAATGTCAATACAGTGCCCAGCTCCCAGCAGTGTGCCAGTAAGACCACATTTCTTCTACCAAAAAGGCAACAGAACATTTCAACATCCTTGATTTTCTGCTGAGACTAGCAAAGGCCTTGTAGAACTAAGGAGATTAGACATTCTGAAGGTTTCTTTCATTTGGAGCATGAATTCTCCCTTCTTTTTCCCTTACTTGAAATAATCTGATTCTACTAGCATCTACAAAAGGAGAATTACCTTTTAATAGATGTTTTAATAGCCAGAAATTTCCAAAGAATGATGAACAAAAGATAAACTGGTAGTTCTACTTAATTTCTGTGCTGTATGTTTTATTTACCTCTAATTACTACATTCGGAGGATTTGTTGGTAAGCCCTATCTTTGCAGTGCCCAGAAGGTTAGAGAAACAGTGAATACATTTTAGGCACTTCACAGTTCTTTTCATTTTATTGATGTGGGGTTTCTTCCTGTTGAAGAATGAGGGCAGAGTATGCAAGCTGACTACAGAAGATAACAAAGATCGTGTGCATGTTATTTTCAGAAATGAAGTGTGAATATTCCTTCGGAAGGGAAAAAAAGGAGAGGGAAAAAAAACATATTTGGGAAAGAAAAAGTAAGACACAAGGACTGAGAGGGCTTGAGTCATGGGACAGAGTACAGAGAAAAGGAGGAAGGAGCAGTTGAGGACTATGAGGTGCTAATGAGGAGCAGGGGTAGACATTAACATCTGTTTGATCACCTATTCCTACCAGAACTCTTCACATAGAGACTGGAATAATCCTAGCATTGCAGCCTGTCCCAGAGGGCTGAACTGAAAGTCAGACAGTCCATACATGTACTTTGACATTCTTATTTAAAGCATTCATAAATTCCTCCACTCTTCTACAGGGTGCTCCTCTCCCATTGTCTGTGCTGAAAGCTCTCTTTCTTCGAAGCTGTCTGCGCTGCTCAGCCTGGTCTTCTATTTGGACCAAATTTTGAGGCAGTTCTTTTTACTGTTCCTTCCTGTTACACGTGATTTGGACTGTCCTGCCAATCAACTATGTATGGGACAAGAGCAGGGGCTTGTCCATTGGCAGGGAGGAGATACAGCAGAACCTGCTGCTGCACGTTATCATGGGTCTGCAGTATCAATGAAGGCATCTGAGCCCTGCAAACTTGTCTTTTAAGACTGAAATAGTGTGCTTAGGGAAATAGCAGGATAGGGTTTGCCAGTCAAAAAGAAAAGCAAAAACATCCAGGGAATGAAAAGCTGACATACCCAACTCCCCATTGAACGGGGAAGCTGATCAGAGTTTGGAAGAAAATACTAGAGTTCATGGGCCAATAGCATATTTGGGTAGGGCTGGCAAAATCAGATTCAGGAAAAGTATTCACTATTTCCTATGTAATTCCTATGTAGCCAAAGAATTGATGGAGAAAACAGGAGCAGTCAGTGTGAACACATCAGCTATGAATGTGATAAAATGCTACGAAAGCCCCAGCAAATTTAATCACAGAATTAAAACAGAATTCACACTTACCTTTGGAATTTTCTGTCCTTCAAAAACACTCAACGTCTGAAACACAGAAAACTACTGTAGAAAGTATTTCAGCTGCATAATTATATCATATACCAACCAGCATCTCTGTGCTCTATTTAAAAACTTACACACCACCAACAAGCTACCCATCTTTGCAATGCCAGGAGTTTTGGCTCTGGTACATGCAGCACTATGCTAAATGTAGCACAGGCTCTGGCCACAGAAACATCCTTACCAAACTTTATGTCCCTTCCACTCTTCATCATAATAGGGAAGATGTGAACTAATGTCTTTACAAGCAATTCCATGGGTGAAGGTATGGGTGTTAATGTCTTTGAAATGGATATTCATGTCTCTACTAACTTTAAGCAGTGGCAGGTTTGTTACAGAGCCTAGACAGCCTGGCTCCTGAAACGGGAAAGTGGGAGTTTCTGAACTTTGGGCAGCAGGTTTGTTACAGAGCCCAGTTTGACTCCTGACTCAGACAAGTTGGTCTGCACAAGCCTGCGGTAAAATGACAGGTTCAAGGGGGGGATATGTGATAGGTGGTTCAGGAAGGCCGTACCTTCCTAGTACCTCAGCCAATGGGTAAAGGAAGAGGACAACTTGTGGCTTGGAGTTTAGGATAAAAGGAGGCTGTGCCCTCTGAAAACCTGAGAGAATCCTGCATGCGTGTTTCCCAGTGTACTCCCTTCCTTTATTCGAATGAAGTTGCAAGACAACTCTGTCTCCTCTATGGACACTGGCTTTTCATAGCATCATAGAACGAGTTTGGCCCTACGTTTAGCCATCATTAAACACACACTTTCCAGTTTGAAAGCCCTTACAGTCCTGTTGGAAGCTTTCCTGTTTAGCACTGTTCTCAATCCTCAAGCTCTTAATGTCATACCTGTGTGCCAGAGCATCAGTTGTTTTAAAACTTTTGTGCAGGTGGTTCATTTTTGTGGTGTAGGAGGTAGAGGCAAAGGGAACTCTGGAAAAACCGTGTGTACACAGGGACCGGGGGCAGCCCTTGACCGAGGCAAAGCTGGGACTCTTCCATGGGCAATGGCCCAGCATTGCTCTCCTTGCTGTCCATCTCTCACCATGAGGTTTTGCGCTTGTGAGCTCCCAGACTCCTGTGATGTGGTCAAACAATAATCCCTGGGATTTGTATTGTCATGGAATCACAGAATGGTCTGGGGTTTTAGGGAACATTGAAGATCACCTAGTTCCAACTAGGAACTCCTAATGGGTTTGGACGCTTTGAATTACACCAGGCTACTCAATGCTGAACATCTCTTCCCAATTTTCTTTTTTTTTTTTTCTTCCCAATAAAGTGGATTGCTGTTCTGTAGAAGTGCAAGAATGAGCTTGACAATCGAACAGTCTACGCGAAACTCAGTTCTTCGAGCAGGGGTTAAATAAGAACAGCTTTGTAACGCTTTCTCGTTTCCACATGGCGAAATGAAAAAATGCCAGCGTGGTTTTCAGAGCTGTTTTTCACCGGCAGCACCCTGAGAAGGAGCGGTTCTGCTCGGAGAGTTTGCGATCAGCGCCGCAGCCTCCCAGGCCCCGCGGGCCCCGCGCCGCTCCCCGGCTTCCCCCGGCGGTGCGCACGCGCCCGGGCGGCGCCTGCGCGGCGGGGCGGGCGGCGGGGCGGGCGCGGGTCTGCATCCGGGTCGCCGCCGTGCCCATTGTCTGGGGAAGGGGCCCGGGGCTCGGCGGCGCTGCACCCGAGGGCCCCTGCCCGCCCGCCGCCCACCCGCGCAGGCTTTAGTAAGTGATCCGCAGCGGTTCTGCCGGCCCTGCCTCGCGGGGGTGCCGCTGTGCCCGCGGAGCGCCTCCGCCCCCGGGCGAGCGGGCGCATCGCCGTCCCTTGGGCGTCCCCCGGTCCCGGCTGCGGGTCCCCCCCTGCGTCTGGGCGCCGGCGGATCGCGCCGAGGCGCGTCCTCGGGGGATGCTGGCTGCTCCGGGGGCGTATGGCGCCCGCCCAGCCGGCCCGGGGCTGCGGGCAGCCCGCGGTGCGCGGTGCCGTGCGGCCGCCGGCGCCTGCAGGGAGCACCAGCGCTCCGCCGGGAGGGCGGACCCTGCCCTGCCTCACCTGTGGGAGCGGGTGTCCCCGGACCCTGCTGCGGCTGCATCCGTGCGCTGCTCGCGGCACTGCCCCTGCCTGTCACGCCCGTGCTGCCTCGTAATTTAAATGCCCTTAGCGATGCTGAATTCTCTTTATGCCACACAGTAACAACACTGTTTTTTTCCCTGCAGTGGACCGCAGTTCGAAGAGGAGACAGGTGAAGCCTTTGGCAGCTTCGCTGCTGGAAGCTTTAGATTATGATAGCTCTGATGACAGTGATTTTAAAGTTGGAGATGCTTCAGGTAAATATACTTTCTCATCTCCTCGGTTCCGAATTATTTCATTTTTGGTGTATGGTTGCTCATTTAATATCATATGAGAGGCAGAATGCTTGTAGGAGTCTGCTGGGACTTGGAGCCGCTTGAAGCGAGTGACTTGATTGGATAACTGGAATATCAATACTTCAGTTGAGATTATTGTCTTACAACAGAAGTCCCATGATTGTGAAACAAGTTTTGGTAGAAACGTGAGTAGCAAATGTGCAGACTGCCTTAACTGAATTTATTGCTTTTGAGTTCTTCAGTGTAGGGATAATTTTTGGAATATTCACTGTATTTATTATTGAAATAAGAACAATCTAAAGCCATTTTGTTTTGAACAAGTCTGGATAATAGTTTGTTTTGGACTTACGAACTAGGCTTTTTCTCAAGATTAATTCTACTTGGTGAGTAAGAACCTAAAGAAAAAGATAATCTGCTCTGGTTTGTATTTTTTTAATGATAGACAGACTTAAGGTGTCCATTCAGGTAGAAATATGCAGAAAAGTGTACACATTTCATACTAGAAGGAAGTCCTTACTGTAAGTGTTGTTGCTTTGCAGTCTTTTTTTATGTGCAGATTCCTGTCTCTGCAGTGAGCATTCACAGATACTGGAAATAGACAAGATGACCAAAATAGAATTAGTGAATTCAAGTATATTGAAGGAAAGAGGGAGAAGGGATAGGACCACGTTGGTCCATAAAGTGCACATTGGATGTTCTGTGGCATATGCTGAGGGGAGTAAACAAGAACATGCAGGATGTATAAGACGTGAGGGAAGCATTATGGCAGCTTATCAAATAACTTGATGATGTTATTTCTGCACTGGGCATGCTGGTGTATGTCTTGTATGAATGTATAGTGCAAAAATATTCCTATTTAAAGGCTTGTTCTTTAACATTTGGCAAGTTCCTCTGTGTTGATGAACTTAAATGTGCTTAATAATAATTCATCCAGAGTCAGGTTTAAGGTCTGTCCTAATGCTTCTTGTTTGTGGTTTGTTTTGGTTTTGTTGGTTGGTTTTGTTCTGCTCACCACCTCTTCCCCTAGACTTACGTATATTTCCCTTGGTTGTTCTGGTAGAGCAGGCTGCAGTGGCTTAAGAGAGTAAAAACTGATGTTATCTTACCAATTTCATCTTAAGACTTTTGGAGGCTTATTTCATCTACTCTTTTAATTGTGTTCTGAGGCTTTTTGGTCCTTTCTTTTCAATAAGGATGTAATTTACCATAAAAGGAAATTATTTTTAATTACCAAAGAAAATCTCCCTATTTTGGAACAGTAATGTAGGCAGGATTTGATGGAAAATAAGGATTGGATAGGGAGTATGGGTGATGAACACGTAATTCAGTGCAGTGTATTAGTTGGTCTAAAGGCAGTCATATATTAAAAATAATACAGCTTCCTGACTCAAGTGTGTGAGTGCAGAAGAGTCACTTGTAATTGCTTTTTTTTTGACTTTTAGGACATTGTATACATACTAGAGGGGACTGGTCGGTGTCTAGCCTTGAGTGTATTTCGAAGTCAGTTTCATTTTGAGGAAGTTGAACAGATTTTCCTTTAAATATGCAACACTGAATTGAAACAAGCATATGAGGAAAAACCCAAGTTCTACTTAAAATGTTTTTTTTCTAATTGCTACTTTGTGTTCCTATATCTCATGAAGTGTTGTTTTAGCATTTCTGTACCTATATCTATCATTTATAGGATAAATTAATGTTCTGTATTATATAACTTAAAATTTTGTGAAAACACTTTGAAACAAGTGTTTCACAAGCAAGAGAACAAACCACAGAATTTGACATGTTATACTTTATTCAAAAATTTTCAGTGTGGAAAAGGAAATTTGTGAGAGTTTGGAGAAGTTGGGGAGTAGAAAGTTAGTACAAATAAAAGTTTCTCACACGTAATACAAAGTTTAATTGAATAGTCGCAGGAAATCTGAAGCAGAACATCTGTACTGGTTTAAAATGAAGCAGGTATTAACATACTGTTAAATTTGTTTGCACTTAGTCCATTTTGATTTGGCTGAAAGAAGTGATTAAATAAAGAGACTTTCTTACACACACATACACGCACATACATATATAGGACTATTCATGAGCAGCCTGTTGCAAATTGGTATTTAGTGTTTGCTTGAATTCAAAATGACGTTGTATATATAATTTGCTTACAAAAGGAAGTAAGTGTGCCAGAAGTAAGAACCAGTCTGCATTGAGTATCAGCATAAATTCTAGTATGGTAATTCCACAGCTCCACACCATATGTTGATGTTTATTTCATTCACAAATGCATGTATAGGTGTTTAAAATAAAAAAAACGAATTTGAAAATTAGTTCAAGTATTATTTAAATATGGAGTTAAAGGAATTCTGAAGTTGTTTTCTCCCTGATAACTGTGTTGTGTCCATATGTGTGAACTTTAGGATCTCCAGTGATGTGTACTTGTAGATGATACTGTGCAAATATATGGGGACTGAACCCAGAACACCTGAACTTTTACACGCCTTCCTTGTTCTACCAGATTCCTGGGAATATGCAACGCAGTAAGGATTTGAGAAGCTGCTACTTAGTGCTTTTAGAAAGCAGCTGGCATTTCTGAATTTTTGTTTTCAGAGTCCTGGCACCTTGGTAAATTTTTTTCATTATAAAAAATATTTCAAATTGTCTAACCTCTATTTCCACCAAAAAATACACAGGCAAGATGAACTTTTACTTACAGTGTAGTTAATTTCTTTTCTTTTGGATTTATTTCATACCAGCAGTCAGTTGGCCTTTTCCATTAAAAGATCTCAACATTCTGACGTCTCTTTAGAGAAGTTGATTTTAAAACTGTTACATTCTTGTAAATTTACTTTATGTAAGTAGTTTTCAGGCCTCTGGGATTTTCATTATGTTTATACTGAACAAAGTAATTTTTAATAACTTCTCTGTTTCTATTAGTAATACCATATTCTAAAGTACTGTTTTCTTCTGGTTTTTGTAAACATCTTTAAAAAATTGTTCCATGAGAAAGACTGTCATATGTAATCTTAATGTGGGAGCAATCAAAAAAACTGTCTCTTTGGAGTCAGCGTATGCAAACATGTGACTTGAAACGATGGCGCTGTAATATACTCAAGGCTTTTAATAATATCTTTCATGATACACATCAGTTACTTGAAGGTTTGCTTTTAAGTTAACTAAAGCATACTTTGGGGAGTCCTTTTGTGCATTATTTTTTTTTTGCAATGGGAGCAGCTGGAGATACACTGATGTCAGAAATCAGAGTGCAGGTCTGGAGTAACTCCCAGCAGGACTCCAAAGCAAGAATTTACCACTTTTCTTCTCTCTCATCTATGAACTCAGTTTTGTCAGCGCATGTACTGAAATTGAAATCATACAGAGGAATGTAGAGGCTCCTGAACAAGAATTGTGTGTGCGTTTAAGGACTGGTTCCTATCACAGTGTAGCTAAGAAGAAAATAACTGAATGCTGCCTTTGAAGAGCTCAATCTTGTCACTACTTCTGTTACTGGTCTTGTTGACTCAAATTTTTGCATACATTCTTTTTTATTTTTATTGGGTGTTGAGTGTGAAGTCCTACTTGCATATATATTATGTACTATTCTTGCAGTTGAAGTTAGTAGATCTGTTTAAAACGAGTAATGATCTACATAAATGCATATATTATCTATTCTTAAAAGTTGTGACTTGATCTAGAAATAAAAAGTTGCAAGTATCTTTATCCTTATGTAACTTGTTTCCTCTTAGCACAATGGAGATGTAATATAAAGAAACATTTGTGAAGGTCAAAAATACTACAGTGTTTAACAATACTGGAATCTTGATGAAGAAATAAATATGTTTGGGTTTTTAGATTAAACTTAAATGATAGGCAAGAGTAAAGTTGTAAGGTGTTTCAGTAGACAGTAAAGGTGAAAGAAAATACTGACTAGTTAATCATTAGTAAATTATCATATATTTCCATTTAAATGTGTAGTTCCTGAGACTGGGATTCACAGGGGTGTTTTCTGTTAGAGAAAATGGAAAATACCACCAGTATGTTCTTTTGGAGAATCTTCATCCCAGGTAAAACTTTTGTCTGTATGGATTTCTGCCACTAAGTAAAACTTTAGAGTCACTGATAAGATTTTGAGCTTCCATTTTCTTTGGAAACACTGGGATTTCTGTTATTTCAGGTGCTCCCTGACAAGCAATTGGTAGGGCACCCAATTTCATTAGTGTTCTAACCTTGTAAATGAGGCACTTCCTAATGACTGAAGTCAAAATTGGCAATCTTTAGCTCTGAGTGGTTTTGCAAACTTGGATAGGCGTTTACTGAAATGTCATGTGACATAATTATTGCTAGTGTAAAAGTAAGTGCTTACTAAATGACTTTCCTTTGTTCCCTTTCCATCATTTGTTCTATTAAACTAAGTACAGTAATTTCACTATTACAAACCGCACCTGATTATAAGCCACGTGTCCGGGTGTCAGCAACTTTTTGTTCTTTATCCATATACAAGCCGCACCGGATTCTTAGCCACACTTTCGTTTGCAGTGAGGATCTGCGTGCAACTTTCATAAAGTTGCCAATTAGTAACAGAATCGCGGGATCACAGGGTTTACTGGCTCAGCCCCGGCTCAGGGCTGCTACTTGGAAGCGGGGGAGTGGCATGCCCGGCCAGAGCCGCTGGGAAGCGGGAGAGTGGCGTGCCTGGCCGCCGCTGTGCTTGCCGGGGCTGGGCAGCGCTGCTGTGCTTTCTAGGGGCGGGCAGCGCTGCTGCTGTGCTACCGCTGCCCTGGGGCCAGGCAGGCTCCGTCTCGGTTCGGGGCTGCTGCGGGCTCCCGTTTCCAGGTTGGGAAATTTCCGAAATTTGTTCATATATTGGCCGCTCCTGAGTGTAAGCCGCGCTTTTGGGTTGGGAGCTAAATTTTAGTCAAAATGGTGTGGCTTATAATCCTGAAATTACTGTACTTGTTTTCTGAAGTATGTAACTCAATCAGTGGTCAGTTTTGTCTCATGCTCTGTCTAGTCTCCATCTGCAGTTAATATATATTAATACATGTTTTCAGAATACTACTTGAGAACGCAATTTCCTCCATAGAACTATAGTGTCTTAATCTATATTGGTTTGGTATGTTCTTAATCATGTTATTTTGGACAGTTCCATTTTTTTAACTGCCAGCACCACCAATGTTGGATTGCCACTAGTCTTCCAGTGTTTAATCATCATATGCAGCAAAATAGCATAGAAATCCAGGGGCATGTATCTAACTGGTGTGTTAGATTCCCTTTTTTGGAATTATGTTGTGAGTGAAGTATTAAGCCTTTAGTTCTTGCTTATAGTTTTATTGACTATAGCATAATGGACTTCTGTGTCTAATAATAAATGTGATAACAATTTTACCAGTTACACTTCTCTGTCTTTGGTAATTTTTAAATTATTATTTTTAATACTATGATCTAGGTTTCCCTGCCCCCTTTTTTTTTTACATCCAGTTATTAATGTTGTAGCTTTCTAGTTAGTTTAATAATTTCTTTAAGGTACTATGGAGTCTTTATTTGTGATATAGATCAGATGTGTAGGAAGGGGAGCTGCTTTTGCATGTTTAGTATAGTATAGCACATGTGCCAAGGATTTTTTGTGGTACTGGAACTGTTCTTCCATAAGCAAATTTATGGCCAGAGGCTGTTGACAAATACTTTTAGTAGTGCTTTCCATGTTTCTCTTCAATCAGGGTGCAGCACGCTGGGTGAGAGATTGTACATGGTGCTTAACATGTTGTTTTAGCAGAGATCGTTAGGTAATTTCACATAATCATGCTAAAGGATAAAGGAGTGATATTTAACCTCATCTGCATCCTGGTTTTTGTTACTGCTCTCAAAAAGAGGGTCTTGTAAGGTCACTGTAGGCTCTTTGTCACGTGATGGCTAGATTATTATTGAATAATATTATTAATTATTAATATTATTTAGCTGTGATAACTTGCTGTTGCATGCTCAGTTTTTCAGTGTTCCAGGATCCTTGATTGTATTTGTTGTAGGTCGCTTCGAGCACTTCATAAAGACTCTGATAGGATTTGGTGTGAATAAAAGAATTTTCTAAAATGATTCCAAATGCTTCTTGCCTACTATTCGCTATTTGTTAAAATTTATTAGTGGAAGAGGCAAGTCCAAAATTGAGTCCATGATTGCCTTTAACCAGCTACTCCTTTAGAGTTCACTTAAAATAATCAATAGAACTGTTTTTTCAAGAGCTCCTTATTAAGCTAAATACTGCATTGAAGAACCAGACTGTTTCCTGTCAGAGATTGGCCAGGTACTTTTGTAGTGCAGCACTTGCTCTGTATATACATGAATTTTCTTGGAAAGTTGAAAAAAATATTAAATTGTGTAGTGTCCTATTTAAAATTGTTTGTAAAATAGTCCTGCAAAAATCCCTGGAAGGATTTTTTGTTGACTCGTGTAATGATTCCAGTAGGTTTACCGTGAAGTCTTGTGCATCATACATATTATACAAGACTCCATAGCTGAGTGGATTGTTTCTTTAATTCTTTTTTTGTATGTTAATTGTGTAGCATAATGTTCTGTGCTTTTCAGAATTATCCTCTTTAGATTTGAGTGCCACCTGCTGTTGTGCTTAGTAGAGCTAAAGATGCAAGGTGTAGGGGAATAAATTATGTCTTTCTCCCAACTGTTATCTCTCATATTTGTTCTCAATGGAACTCTGTATTCTTCACTATTTGGTGGTGTATCTGGCCCCATCTTTCACTTAGAGTAGCTTTACTTCTTTCTTATAGGGAATGACATGATATGGTTGCCAAGTTGAAAGAGCCATTCTTTAAGCATTTCTTTCAAGGAGAAAATTGTATACTGCAGCCTCTTCCTCAGTAAAAGTGCAGCTGACAGAAGAAGACCTGCAAAAATTGCTATTATCACAGAATAGCTCTTTCTAGAAAAGCACCTATCACAGTGGATGCATTCAGATCAGGGAGAGATATCTCTTACTATAGATATCTCTGGTGTGTATATGAATGCATAAAGAGAGAGTAGAAAGCAAAATGTGCAGGCAGAAGGCAGGCAGAAATTTAAGGAGAGAAGTGAGGGGAAATAGTGTTTATTTGCTCTCTGCTTTAAATTATTGCATTGTGTAGTATTGATGTACAAGAATCAATGTTAGCAAATTAGAGTGCTGTTAGAGATCAGGACTAAGATTCCCTCCAAAAGATGAACATTTAAATTGGCAAGAAGTATAAGACTATTTAGAAATGCATCAGCACAGTTAAAGCATCAAAACAAATGTCTGTCATAGATTTATGGTGGGGAAATAATGAAAGCTAAGTTATAAATTTCAGTTAATTTTAACGTGGCAAAATCTTGTGTTACCTTACTTACAGTAAGACAAATAGTGCACGTAGGCACTTGGCACCTGTGAAATGAGATACAAAATACATTTTGCTTTGAGCATACATATGGCATGTAATGTGTGATATGTCTAGTATGAGAGTATAGCTTTAGGAGTTACTTGTAAAATATTTATGAGAACTGGCAAGTATCATAGAATTTTAGAATTGTTTAGTCTGGAAAAGACCTTTTAAAGTAGAGTCCAACTGTTATTCTAACACTGCCAAGCCCACCACTAAATCATATTACTAAATGCCATGTCTACACATCTTTCAAATATCTATGGGGGCAGTGACTCAACTACTTCCCTGAGAAGCAACCTTTTCTGTGAAGTTTTTCCTAATACCCAACCTAATCCACCCCTGTTGCAACTTAAAGCTGTTTCATCTTGTTGGATCACTTGTTACATGGGAGAAGAGTCTGACCCACCCCTTGCTACAGCCTCCTTTCAGGCAACTGTAGAGAGTGATAAGGTCTTTCCTGAACCTCCTTTTCTCCAGGCTTCTGCTCCAGACCTTTCGCGGCTCCATTGTCCTCCTTTGGACACACTCTAGCACATCAGTGTCTGTCTTGAAGTGAGGAGCTCAGAACTGAACACGGAATTTGAGGTGTGGCCTGACCAGTGCCAAATACAAGGGAGCAGTCACTGCCCTCGTCCTGCTGGCCATACTATTACTGGTATAGGCTAGGGTGCCACTGGCTTTCTTAGCCTGCGTACGTGCTGGGTCTTGTTCAGCCAGACCAGTACTCCCCACCCTTTTCTACTGCACAGCTTTCCAGCTTCTCTGCCCCCAGTCTGTAGTGCTCCATTATCTTGATGGTATTCAAGATGATCTGCTCCATGACCTTCCAGGGTCAGGCTGGCAGGACTAACTGGAGTTTCCCAGATACTCCTTCTGACCCTTCTTGCAGATGGGTGTCATGGTTTTTTAACTTCTAATCATCTGGGACCTCCCTGGTTAGCCAGGATTGCTGGTAAATGGTTGAATGTGGCTCATTTGGGGCCACAGACCTGTGTGTGTGTGTCTGAGATATGTAGCAGATCACTGACCATTTCCCCTTGGATTGTGGGTGCTTCATTGTGCTCCCTGTGTCTGTCTTCTAGTTTAGGGGGTTGGATGCCCAGAGATTAATGGATCTTGCTGTTCAAGACTGAGGCAAAGAAGGCATTAAGTACCTCAGCCTTTTCCTCATCCTTTGGCACTGTTTCCTTCCTCATTCAGTAAAGGGTGGAGATTGTCTTTAGCCTTCCTTTTGTTTTATTTTTATTCCTTTTGTTTCCTTCCTTTTGTTTTACTTTTATTTATTTTTATATAATTTATACATAAATATATTTTTGTTTATTTTTATTATATTTATTTATTACGCCTTGTGTTGATAATGTATTTATTATCTTTTATGGCAGTAGTCAGATTAAGTTCTAGTTGGTCTTTGACCCTTCTAATTTTATCCCTGCAAAACAATTTTCTCCCTCACTTCATCCCTGCAGTCCTCTCGAGTTGCCTGCCACTTCTTCCAAAAGCCTTAAATTCTCCTTGTTCTTCTGAGTTGGAGTCAAAGCTCTCAGCTCCCTGTTCAGGCACATAAGTCTTTCTCACTGCTGGTTTGTCTTTCAGCACATAGGGATGGCCTGCTCCTGTGCTTTTAAGATTTCCTTGAAGAATGTCCAGCCTTTCTGGACTGCCTTCTAAGAGCCTCTGCTGACCAAGCCTCTCAACAGGACATCATCTCTCTGAAAGTCCAGGATAGAAGTTCTGCTGACCCTCTTGCTTGCTTGCTTCTCAGAAAATTGAAAATTATTATTTCAAGTTTGCTCTGCCCAAAACACACTCCAGTCATCGCATCACCCACAAGTCCTTCTCTGATCACACATAGCAGATCCTGTGGGGAGTCTTTGCTATTTGGCTCCCTCATTGTCTGTGTCAGGCAGTTAGCTTCCACATGCTCCAGGAGCATTCTGCTGTATTGTGTTTCCAGCAGACATCTGGTAAGTTGAAGTTCACTAGGAGAATGAGGGCTAGTGGTTGTGACTTCTCATCCAACTGTTTATAGACTATTTTGCTTTCCTCTTCATCCTGGTTGGGTGGTCTTTAACAGACTCCCACCTTGGAATTGCCTTGTTGACAGTTCCCCTGAGCCTTACCCTTAAACAACCATATCGTCATTACACCCTAGACAATTAAAACACTCCCTAACGTATGGGGCTACCCCACCACCTCTCCTTCCTTGCCTGTTCCTTCTGAAGAGTTTATAGCCATCCAGTGCAGCACTCTGACTGTCCATGTTATTTCATGTATATGTAAGTGGCAGCTGTGTCCTAGTTTTACTGCTGCTCTGTGGCTTTCCACCCCTCCTGTGTGTTGCTTGTATTGTGTTCATGTTGTAGAGGCAGCCGGGCTATTGATCTCACCAGCTTTTTTAGAGAACAAGCCTTAAGTCTTACCATGTCCATTTTCAGTGGTGTCCATGTTTTCTAACACATAAAACCTTTGTGTCTTTACTGCTGCATGGATCTCCATTCCCTACCTCCACTGAGGCAACAGACTGAAGGACCTTTCTAGCATGTTGTCCGCCAAACAGTGGTGTGCTGCCCCCGGGCATATCTCTAGGGAACCTGGGTTTATTCCTTTCCCCCTTCAAATCTAGTTTAGTCTTTCAGTGAGCCCTGCTAACTCCTATGCAGAGATCCCTTTCCCCCTCTTTATCTCTGGTGTGCCCTGTCTATTGCCAACAGGCCTGGTTCCTATAAACTAATCCATGATCAAAAAACCCTTAAAAGTAATCTGATTGAATCCCCTGCCTTGGTCAGAAACTTTTTTAACTAGACCAGATTCTTTAAAACCCCATCCCACCTGGCCTTGAATATTTTCAATGATGGGACACCTATAAGGCCTGGACAGTCAGTTCCAGTGACTCACCATGCTCATTGAAAAGTTTCTTGTGTCCAAGCTAATCCCTACCCTCTTTCAGTTTGAAACCCATTCCCCTTTTTGTGTGATCACAGGCCTTGGTAAAAAATCTCTCTTATAAGCTCTCTTCTCCTTGGAGCCTTCTCTTCTCCAAGCTGAACCACCCCAACTCTTTGACCATGTCTTCATAGAGTATTGTAGCCTTCTCACCATTTTTTGTGGTCCTTCTGTGGAGGTGCTCCCTTAACAAGGAAAGGCTGAGAGAATGCCTGTTCATGCTTAAGAAGAGATGACTGAGAGGGGACCTCATCCATGTCTGTCAGTATCTGAAAGGAGGGTGTTGGGGATGGACCAGGCTCTTTTCAGTGCCGAGCAATTGAAGTAGCAACTGGGCAAAAACTGATACACAAAAGTTCCACTTGAATACGAGGAAAAGCTTATTTAGGGTGCTGGTGACTGAGCGCTGGAGCAGACTGTCCAGAGATGTGCAGTCTTGCTCACTGGAGCAATTGTCTGGGTGCAGTCCTGGGCATGGGTGTGCTCTGGGATGACCCACTGTGGTCACTTCTGACCTTACCCATCCTGTGGTTGTGTAGCCAAACAAATTACTGTAACTTGAAAACAATTATTTTTGTTTACATATTAGTTAATACTGGTTTTATTTCTCATGTATGCCTGACTCATGTTCCACTCTTTCAGAACTTCAGTTATTTATCTTGTACTTCAGTTACTACAGTTAAGGCAACAGGTGTTGAGAAATTACTGAATTATGTTTTTCTCGAAGACTGTAAAAAAAACTTGTGTTTTTTCTGGATCTCCGAGGGTTAGAACATGTGTTGGAAACTTTTGGTTTTTCTTAGCTTGCAAGGGAATGGATAGCTTTGATGTCCTTCAGTAATAGTAGCACTTACGGAATTTTTTGTCAATAGTTATATAATCTCCTCACTGAATGCTTCCACGTGTGGGTATATGCAGAATAAGGCAAACGTGACCATTATATTGAAGTAACAACTGGCTAATCATTGGCAATGTTCTTTGGGGTGGAAAAAAATGCCACATGAAATGACACACTGTGCACACCTACCTCAGCATCTGTTTATTTGGATTTATACAGAGTTGAGTGTGCAGAGAAATTCTCTGTGTAAGATGATACTGAGTGGTGGAGAGTTTTGGGTTATGCCTAAACAATTAAGATGTGGGTTTTTTTTCAATTTGTGAGCGTTGACATGTTTCATCTTTGCATCTATATGACAGTGAATCAAGAACTTGGTGATGGCTATGAGAGAACTGAAAACTGTAGCCACTACCTAATTGATCTCTGCATTGGATCAAGAAACTATATTTTCTTTTTAAAATTTTCTAAAAAATATTTTCTGAATTTTCCTTCATTAAAACAATACTAGGAATGAAAAGCAGTAGGTGCGTATAACATGAGAGACAGCAAGGTGGATGCTGTTTATAAAGTTTAGCAAGTTCACCTGTTATTTTAAAATATTTTTACAAGTATTTTATAGTAAAAATGTCTATTTATTAATATAAAAATCTTTATTCTTTTTTGTTGCTCATGTTGACTTGTGTTAATTAATGAAATAGTGAGTACACGCAGAACAGTACCTTATGAGTGATTTAAGGTTAATGTATTGTAGTGTGTCTGCAGTGTTGAATGAGGCATAGTTTATGTGGAATTAGTAAGTGAACTAATCTTGGAAATTAGGAGTCCTCAAACCCAGAATCAACAAAGATGTATTAAAAATGAAGGTGAGGGATAATCCATATTATTATTAGAAGTAGTTATGTAAACTCTTCATTTTGTGATTTCAGACCTCTTCTATTGGATAACTGTTTTATTTTGAAGATGTAGAAAACACCTCCAGAAATTAAAAACTGGAATACTCTTTCTTTAAGATGTGACTTCACATGGAAATTACTCTGTGCTACTGCTTTTTGTTAATATGAGCTGCAGTTCAAAGGAGCATATAATGCTCATTTAATAAGTTCTACCATCTTTTTTTTTTGGCATCTTAAAATGCAGTCATGTTTAACAGATTCTCAACATAGAGCTCGAAATAGCAATATTTGGATACCAGCTGAAAAAATAGGTGGAATACCTTATGAGGGAGAAACATGCATCATTCTTTTGTTTAACAACTTACTTCAAGAGATTTTATTTTTGGGGGTACATTTATGTCCGAACTTTTTTTAAATTTTCATATGCTCAACAGATTCTGAAGGAAGTGGTCATGGGAGTGAAGATGCATCTAAGGACAGTGGTGAAGGTTCCTGCACTGAATCAGAAGAAAATATCTTGGAGGAGGAACCGGCAGAAGAGAAAGTAGAAGAGCAACAGCCCAAAACCTCCACTGAAGAAGAAGTGCCAACAGCAGACAAAGAGGTAATTAAAACTGAAAAGAAAGAACAAGAAGATGAAGAAGAAAAACCAAAAAAGAAGAAAGAGAAGGAGAAAGCAGCTGAACCTGATGCTGTGGCTGATGAACAAACAAATGAACCAAAAAAATGGAATTTGCGCAGGAACCGACCTCTGCTGGATTTTGTATCGATGGAAGAGCTAAATGATATGGATGACTACGACAGTGAAGATGACAATGACTGGCGGCCTACTGCTGAGAAAAGAAAAGGAAAGAATGCACTGAAAAAAGAGGGGAGTGATGGAGATAACGAAGATGATGAAGATGACGGGAGTGGAAGTGATGAAGATGACAATGATGAGGAGGGTAATGAAGAAGATAATAGCAGCACGGCTAGTGATGGAGGATCCAAGAAGAAGAAGAGTAAAGTTCTTAACAGGAATAATGCAGATGATGAGGAATTGACAAATGATAGCCTGGCTCTTTCACAAAGCAAGAGTAATGAGGTAGTGCAACCAACTTTCTATAATATATCTGTTGACAAATGGAAACTACTCCCCAGTAGCTATTCTGTTAATATTAAAAGTTAAACTGATTGGCTGGACTTGTGTTCACAAAATAGTAACTGAATAATAAGTGAAGCAGGAAAAATTATGCTAAATAGGCACTGCATATTAAGTAACCTTGCTTGGACCGTTTGACCAATCCAATGCCACTAAAGTCAATAATGGGAATTCTGTTGGCTTTACAGAGATTGGATTAGTACTAAAACTAGGAGGTCCAGTATGCAAACCAACATGTGTTAGTGAGACTTCTGTTTTATTGTGTTGTATATCTGTAATGTTATGAAAGTTAAAAGCATCTGTGACATAATCATAAAATAGATGCATGAGGCATTCTTTGCCCTTCTTTGTGACAAACATCAAAGTCTGAACAAACTTCACTTACAGAAGAATTTTAAGTTAAAAACCATGCAGACTAGGTTTAAAATCAAATAGAATAATTACGATAATTTATGTTGAATTTGCTTATAATAGTCACAAATGAATTAATTTCTTACCACACTAAAAGCATTTGGGTACTATGAATATTATATTAAATATCTTCTGATTGCAGAATGTGAATATTATATATATATAAATGTTTAATAAAATAACCTTTTTTCCCTATGCACAATTACAGTTGCCTTGGAGATTGTGCCTGTGGAAAAGTTAAGATACCAGGTTATCACTGTGGCTGAATTCATGTTCTGCAATAGCAAAAGTCAGAACAAAATATAAAGAATGGTTGTAAAATCTATATTCTGTTTTCAGGATATAATCACAATGTCAACATAACATTTGAGAAATGGTAGTGATATCACATTATTTAAAGTTCTACTGTTACTTTTTAACTTTGTTTAAATGTGTAAAATGACAGGCAACTAAACAGTATTTGGATTTGGTCCATTTTAAATACTTTGATACGTATCATATATATATATTTACATATTATTGCTAGTGAGCTGTACTGCTTTAACTACTAGAGTAATTGGGATTGAAAAAAAGCATGATTTATTAAGATTTTTTTCCTTTTTAAACATTTTGTATAGGCATCTTCTTTCCTTGTCAGGCTCTGTGATTATAGTATTAGTATCTGCATTTTCTTGGCTCAGGAGCTGAAAATACTCTTGCTCTACCAATACTAATGATCAGAACTGGAAACAGAGAGAGGCAGTTTTCTTTCAGAGTTACTTCCCGTATCAGACTGGAGATGTGTAGCTGCATTCTTAGTGGTATATTCTGCAATTTAATTTCCATTGGCTTGGAAAAACAGACCTGTGTCAGAAACCCAGAGCTGTCTCTGATGCATCTTCTTTGAAGCTGCTTAATATGCATGGATATCATATTCTATTCTTGCCTTAGATTTAGAACAGTGATCAGAACATAAAATCAAAATTTGAAAATTTGGAGTTAAAATCATAATTTTGTAACTGGTAATTTAGCTTTATTACATGTAAAATGCTGTACTGTTTATCTTTATTAAGAAGTTTTGCAAAAGAGTATAGACTGAATTGTAGACTGAAAATAGTAATTTTCAGATTTCTGATACTCAAGATACTGTATTGTAACAGTATACTCTCCACGGCTACAATATTTTAAATTACTAAAAAAGGAAAAAAAGTAAAAAAAAAATCTTGTCTAGCAGACACATCTAGCAAAATCTCATCACTGCAAAAACAAAGTTCTTAGAAAACTGAGTTCCTAGATGTTTAAATACATAATAAATTTAGGAAAGAATGTTCAGGTAATTAGTTCTCAACATATTGTAGTGTCCTTTATAGGCATTCTTTCTTTCCTTTGCTTATTTTTGGAGGCTGGAAACTGGGGAGGGTGTTGAGGAGGGGTTGTTTGGTTCTTATTTCCCTGTGATTTTTATTTGTTTACATTTTGCAAAAATATTTTCAGGTCTGCATATACATTATTTTAATGTGTGCTGTAATTAAATACCATGTGCTTTTCTATTGTATTATGCACAGAATAAAAATTTAACTTTCTTTCCTGAGGTCAAGCATCATTAGTAGGTAAAGGGTGCTTTTCTATTTTTATGATTATTACTACTTTATAGGACTTTTCTATTCTCAGTGAGGTGGTTATTGTTTTTATATTTTTTTTTCTCTTTGAAGCTAAAAGTCTATGGGCATATAGCTTGAAACGCTCACTTTCTTCATTAACACCACAGAAATGGGAGTTACATAGTGAAATCCAGCTGAAATAGTTTCTCCCACTTCAGCAGGGAACAGGACTTGTTCAGGAGTTGCAGCAATTACTATTATATGTAAAAGTTTCCATGTTTTGGATGAGTCTCTCAGGTGCTTACATAGACTAAAAGCAGAGGAGAGCAGCACACTTTCCAGGTCATTCTCTCTCCATGCCTCCATAAAAAAATAAGTTACTTAGCTGCTTTGTTTGACCTGGTAGCTTTCTTCACGTGTGGTGAACCTTAATGATTGGGCATCAGAACAAAAATGTGATCCCCTTTCATCATTTCTTGTTTGTTCTGGTTTTTTCGTCCATGTTTGCCTAGATGGCTGGTGTCATTTCAGTGTTTTAACAAGGCATTTCTGCTGCTTCATTTAAAGTAATACATTGGTTTCCTTTTTTTTATTTTTAACTACCAAACCTCAGGTTTCTATAACAGTAGAGATTACCAGTGTCTTTTAAACTTCTCTCAGTGAAACCAACTAACAGTTAAAATCAAAGCTGATCTCTGTAGAGTTGTGACATGAATCAGCGAAACCTGTGCCATAGAACAGTAAATCTGCCGAAGTTAGAGAGCATCCACTGCCGTTTTCCTATCTGTAATGGGAATGGTAAGCTAAACATGGGTATTTTGAATAATGATGGGCTGCAGTAATGTCCAAGCTTATTGCTTTCCTCAAAATGCTTTGTCCTAAAAGGAGGATGTTGGACGAGATGCTCCCTAAGTCTGAACTCGGTATCAGAGAATCTTCTATTTTTCACAATTAGTTACCTTCCTTTAAGCAATGTGAATGTTCTTTTCTGTGAATATTCTTTCTTTCTCTGTGAATGTTCTTTTCTATTTCTACATGAGCTCATGTTCCCTTAGCTGTAGTATTGGTGCTGTGTTTTATAAAGGGGGGGGTTGGAATTAGAAAAAAATGTTTGAGAGGGCATCTTTCACCCTAATTTTTTTTTTTGGATACCACAGCAGTTTTGGAATATTTTCACATCTTCGACACTTCAAATGGTGCCATTAAACTGTCAGCCTCTGCTTTGAAACTATTACTGCAATAGTTTTTATTCTATTGTGTATTCTATTTTTCTATTTCGCTATTGGGCTTATTTTCATACTTCCTTATTTGTCTTCATATTGCCAGTAAAGGTAGTTTGAACTCAAGTATAAAAATAAATGAATATGTAAGGAGGCCATTAAACTGCAGAGGAGACAGTGGTGCTGTCTCACAATGATAATAGTAAGAAGACTATTAAGAAAACTAATTTTGCATATAATTTTGGTTTATGAGGCATTTCTCTGTGAAAACCCACAATCTGTTTAAGAGCCATGGTTCACAATGTAGGTTCCCAGAATAGGGCTTTCTTAGGTATTCCATTTTGTAGAATATAAATGGTTCAAAGGCATATTTTTCTGTCTTGAGGAAGTCACTCTCCTCTGACCTCTGTATCTTAACAAGTCTATAGAGTGCATTGAGATCCATGCATCCCAGCTCTTGTATTCATGGAGGAAGTGTTTGAGCACTTTGACAACAAAGAAGCTATAGCCTTTTGAAAATAATGTTCCATGGTTCTTTGATTATTTTTCAAAAATTTAGCAAATAACAGTTTTTCTGCTTGCTTTAAATAAAATTGAAGTTCCTGGCATAATTAATGTGTCTCCATTTTTCAATATTAGGACTCACTGATCCTTGAGAAGTCTCAAAATTGGAGTTCCCAGAAAATGGACCATATTTTGATTTGTTGCGTTTGTCTTGGAGATAACAGTGAAGATGCTGATGAAATAATCCAGTGTGACAACTGTGGAATAACAGTGCATGAAGGTAATACAACCCTTCATTCTCATTGCAGGAGGAAAGCATATGCTTTGCTTTTAATAAAATTTTGACCTGCTTTCTTGAAACAAAACCTTTTGGTGCTGGGGCTATTTTTATATAATACTGCATTGATCTTTTTCAGTGGTGTAACAGCCCTCTTCTACTTCGGCGAAGCAAATATAAAGACATGTGGGGTGGGATGTAGTCTACAGATACTGACACAATGATTGACAGTTTGCAAATATTGGAGCTGTGCACTGTATTTTCAGTCCTTTAGGATATTCTACTAGTGTATTTTGTCTTACGTATTTCAATATATGAATTTGATTGCATAATTGGGATGTAAGATAATGAGAATAGGAGGCCTTGTAAAAGAAAAGGTTATTTCACCTATATTTTTGCTGTACCGAAACAGCAGAGAGAAGGGGAAGAAGAAAGGTATTGTCCATGGCATTTATTTGTAAGTGAAGAAAGCCAGTCTTGAACTTCCTCATAATTTTCACTGGCATTTTGAAACAGTGAAATTTTGAAGTTAGAACATACTCAAGTTGTTGGTTTGCTAAATCCTTTGAAATCAGGACTATGCATATGTAATAAATGTAGGCGATCTGATTTTACAGAAACACTCCAGAATGATAATTTAGGCCAATGTGTGAAATTTTAACAGCTTTACATGGAAGATGAGACTGTATTGTATGTTGTTGCTCTTTCTTTTGAGCAAGAGAAGGTAAGGGAGATATTAACACAATGAGGTACACCTCTTTTGTTAAAAAACAAAACCTTTCTTTTCCTCCATGAATCATGTTGGGGCTTTTTTCCTCATATCCTGTACTATTTTAGGACTTCACAATTTTTTTTCAAGTTTTCCCAGGAAAATGAGATAAACTACTTCAATTATTGAGATAAAAATAAATTAGGCTTTCATTCTTCAGAAGTGCACAATGCATTTGTGATTCCCTGTCCTAGTTTAGGGCAAATTTGGGAGAAAACCTCCAAAGGGCCTCCCCCGCCAGGAAGCAAACCCAAGCAGACCATCTCCCAACTGCTTTGGGAAAAAATTTCCTCAGAGAGAAGTGGAAAAAAACTGTTTAGTCAACAGGCAAAGCACTGCCCAGCACAAAAAAGGGCCAATACTGAATCATGAAACCTCTTGCTGCTCTGAAGAGATGGCAACTTGAGAAAGTCTCTCTCCTGTTGGTGGTAGCTCGGCTCAGGCTGTTATCAGACCCTCTGGCACTGGAAAATGCCGCTGCCCAGGCCAGGCCCTGGCGGGCCACAGGTGCAAGCTCCTGCTGCTTCCCCTGGGACACCAGTCCAGAGCAGGTTCGAATAATTCCAGGATGAAAAGGAAAAAACTTTCCGGGGACCTTCTCTGCTTCAGTCAGTCAAAAAGTTAACTAAAAGCAAGGAAGAGCTCGCTCGTTCTGTCCGCCACAGTGACACAGTCCAGGAGACAAAGTGATGGAACTCCTACCTCTATGTTTTGAAAACAACCGCCTCAGACATTCCACTGCTTCACCTTCCCCCTGCTTCACTCTCAAGTCCAGCCTTAAAGGTACAAAACTTATTTCTGGGCAAAACAGACAAATAGGGATACAATTCAACATGATAAAGTATAAGAGTTGGTCTGAAGTTTCCCTGATCTGCCTCATCCTGATCTGCCTCATGATCGTCCAGGATCAGAGCCTAAGACCCTGGGACCCTACTCGCTCTGGACAGGAGTTCTGGCCTGGTCAAAGTGGATGCTTACCAAGGGACTGTTCTGCAGGTGTGTGCTGTACCATCATGGTGCGCTGCATTAGAGCAGGCATGGGCTGGAAGCGCCGTGTTTCTGCACCTGCTTCTTGGAGCAACTGGTCTCCTAACAATAGTCCATAAATCTCCTCACCTTTTGGGCAGAGGCCACTTGCTTTGGAAAAAGACAATAAAAGTGACTTTCTAGAAGGCACCTCTGCGATCTCCCCGCAGAAGACACGTGTATTGGCTGGACCACGAGGGCACCGCATCTATTGGCAGGACCATGAGGATGTGTCCCATCTGTTGGTGGCTATTCCCCATTCCTCTCTCTCTCTCTTCTTGCTGTGTTTCCTTTATTTCTCTTCCCTCTATTGCAAAAACTGAGTTGTTGGCATTTAGTAAAAGCACATTGCTGTTTGTTGTTGAATAAAAACTTCAGTCCCTTACTGTGTGTCTTTTGCACCCTGAGGTCAAACGAATCATCACGACTCCCGCTTGTGTTGGGCGGATCATGACACAAAGTCACCCCAGGACATTCCACCCCTTATCCCCATATTGTCAACTCATTACCAAAACTAATGTATGTTCTAACTCTGCACACACATACATTATGCATACACATATATATGGTATACAGCTATGTATAGATAATAGCAGTAACACTCAACAGTGATATTTGCATATGGTTCTCACCCATTAATCAGTTCTTCCTGAGGTACACATCATGTTGTTCTATCTTCCTCCATTCTCCACCATGTGCAACCAGGTCCCTGATCACAGACATCACCATGAATGGGTTTATCTGTACTTGAAGCAGAATTGATCCAAACTGTATTCCCTAACAAACCTCTGGCAGGCACCACTGGGGCTTTGTCTCTAACTACTATATGCAGGGGCTTAGACTGGGCGGGACCTGCTCATTTGGCAGAGCCTTGGGTGTTAACTAACCAGGTGCCCTTTGCTGGATGCTGCTCCCAGTTTTTGAAAGATCCCCTACCCAGTGCTTTCAAAGTGGTTCTTAACAGTCCATTGTACCTCTCCACTTGCCTGCAGCTGGTGCATGGTAGGGGATGTGGTACACCCACTCAGTGCCATGTTCCCTAGCCCGGGTATTTTTAAGGCTGTTCTTGAAATGAGTCCTGTTGTCTGACTCAATTCTCTCAGGAGTGCCATGCCTCCAAAGGACCCGTTTTTTTCCTCGCCCAGGATGGTGTTCTAAGCAGTGGCGTGAGGCACAGGAAAGGTCTCCAACCATCCAGTGGTGGCTTCCACTGTGGTCAGTACATAGCGCTTGCCCTGGCGGGTTTGAGGCAGTGTGATGTAGTCAATCTGCCAGGCCTCCCCATACTTATATATGGACCAATGCCCACCATACCAGAGAGGCTTGACCTGCTTGGCTTGCTTGATGGCAGTGCATGTATCACAGTCATGGATAACTGAGAGATACTGTCCATGGTTAGATCCACCCCTCGGTCTCGAGCCCGCTTATATGCGTCTCTGCCCTGATGACCTGAGGCATCATGGGCCCATCGAACTAGGAACAATTCTCCCTTGTGTTGCCAATCTAAGTCTATCTTAGACACCTCTATCTCTGTAGCCTGATCTACCTGCTCATTGTGTTGGTGCTCCTCGTTAGCGCTACTCTTGGGGACGTGGGCATCTACCTGGCAGGTAATCTCCCTACCGTGGTAGTGATATCTTTCCACTCTTGCTGCTCTGAAGAGATGACAAATTGAGAAAGTCTCTCTTTGTTGGTGGTAACTCGGCGCAGGCTGTTACCAGTCCCTCCAGTGCTGGAAAACACCACTGCCCAGGCCAGGCCCCAGTGGGCCACAGGTGTGAGCTCCTGCTGCTTCCCCTGGGTCACCAGTCCAGAGCAGGTTTAAATAATTCCCAGAAAAAGAGGAAGAAAAACTTTCTGGGGAGCTTCTCTGCTTCAGTCAGTCAAAAAATTAACTAAAAGCAAAGGGGAGCTCGTTCATGCTGTCCACCACAGTGGCACAGTCCAGGAGACGAAGTGATGGAACTCCTATCTCTATGTTTTGAAAACAACCACCTCAGACATTCCACTGCTTCACCTTCCCCTCCTTCCCTCTCAAATCCAGCCTTAAAGGTACAAAGCTTATTTCTGGGCAGACAAACAGACAAATGGGGATACAATTCAACATGATAAAGTTACCCCAGGATACACCCGTAATTAAAATTTTCTTTTACCTGTTTGGAATGTCTTTCTAGGTAAGAAATGGTTTTGTAAGTCCCTTACTTACGTTTCAGTTTTCTCATACAAAATAGAAAACAGCACAAAACAGTATTTTTCATGCATCAGTTCTTTGATTGACATCATTTTGGAAACTGAGGATGGAATTTTTGCCCTGTCGTTCACATGCCTTACATTGTGTGTCCGTGTGTACTTTTAACTCTTGAACCTATTATGGTCTTTTTGGAGAGCTAATCCATGCTGTCAGTGTTGCTTAGAGAGCAGATTAGTGGACCTAATTTATGATGAACTGAATCACACTCCAAGTGCCTTTGAGGGCATTAGTCAGGTCTTATTGCCTACTAGAAGGGTTAGACTCCTAAATTTATGTGTCTTGCAGAATTCCTTCTTCTGTATCCATTAAGTTTTTTGGAAAGTAACGTGCAGAATGTATTTGATTTGGGATGCAGTAACTATCTAAAAGTTAGTTTTACAGAATTGCTATAGATCTTATTTTTCCTCTAGCGCAGTTGGATATTAACTAACAAGGAACAAAAAATCTTCTGCTGATAGTTGTAAATGCATGCTTGAGAATTCCCCAAACGTTACATCCAGTCAGTACATCCAAACTCTAAAGCTGTGGAGCTCCCTGAAAATTCTTCCATAAGATTTATTTAATGATTGTAATGATTGCTGAAGTAAAGAATGATTATGATAGAAAAATGATCCTCTTCCACTTTAGAATGAAACTATGGCAATTTTTTTTTTATTCCAGAGGAGTACTTTAAAAATCCCCAGAAGATCACATCCTCATTTTATTTAGTTTGCTGAACTTCTGTCCCTACAAAAGTAAGATTACACCTGGCTTCCTCTAGAGGAAAGTAGTTCCATAGTTCAAAAGTCACTTGAATTTTAGTCACTCAAAATCTGTTTAAAAGTAATTGCTGCTATTCTTTTTACAGTGTTGCAGGCAAAGATTCCCTGTAGTCCCACTGATACAAAGAGTGCAGTGTGTATGTTTCTTTTGTTGTCATTGCAAAAAAAGTAAAATTGATTAATTAAAAATACTTAATTTGTTAGTTCGTTCTGATAAGTTCTACAGTGTGTAGCAGATAATTGACTATAGATGTTGGTTAATTTTTCACATTTGTGGCTAAATGTTTAGTTAGCTCTTTGCAATTCATTTTAATAATAAATGCTTGAAAGTGTATATGAAGAAGTTGTGAAGTTCTGTTTGAATAGGTGAAGTCTTAGAGGAAAGTAAGCAAGCTGTGTATGTGAAAGTACTTGATGACTGTGATAAAAATGCAAATTTCCACAGCAACGATTTGAAGCTGAACAATCTGGAGTTTTACTTGACACTTTATGTGTATGTTTCATTGCTAGATATGTATGAATATAGTTTCAATAGAAATAGACAGTTATTTTGCTGTGTTTTTCTGTACTTTGATATTTTATAATTATAAGTAAGGGTAAGTGCTATTTTAAATCTGAGCTTTTTTTCAGTAATTTGTTCAAATAATTGCTTGCAGCAAATAAAAATATTGCTGTTGTATTTAAACCCCTTTCATCCACCAAGCTCAACACAGCTGCTTGCTCACTCCCCCACCAGCAGGATGAGGAGAGAATGGGAAGGGTAAAAGGTAGAGAACTTGTGAGTAGAGTTAAAGGCAGGATAATAGGGAAAGGAAAAAACATGCACACAAGCAGAGCAAAACAAGGAATTAATTCACTGCATCCCATGGGCAGACAGATGTCAGCCATCTCCAGGAGAGCAGGGCCCCATCACATGTAACGATTACTTGGGAAGGCAAATGCCACCACCCTGAACATCCCCCCTCTCCTCCTTCTTCCCCTCACTGTATACTGAGCATGATGTCACATGGTCTAGAATATTGCTATGATCAACTGGGGTCACCTGTGTGACCTGTCCTGGCTATGTCTCCTCCCAACCTCCCATGCAGCCCCTGCTTCTTTGCTGGTATGGCAGTAGGGGAAATGGAAGAGGCCTTGGCTCTCTGCATGTCCTGCTCAGCAATAACAAAAACATCTCTGCATTATGATCACTGTATTCAGCACAAATCCAAAACATAGCCACACATTCACCACTGTGAAGAAAATTAATTCCTAGCCAAAAGCAGAACAGTTATAAAAATAATTGGAACTCGCCACTGTGAAGAAAATTAATTCCTAGCCAAAAGCAGAACAGTTATAAAAATAATTGGAACCTTTGAAGCTTTAGTTTGATCCAGTGATCTTATATATAGACATATGTTCAATGACAGAGATTACTGCATTCCTGCCCAGTGGTCACTGACTGACTTCTTGCTTCTGATTGCACAAGTAATAGCCTGTCATTATGAAGTTGCAGTCAAAACCAAAATGCAATGCAACAATTACTTTTTGGTCCGGTTTGCCTAATCATTCAACTCGACTGATTTCCAAAATTAATAGAAAAGTAGTTGGAAAGGTAATTACTGTCTAATCATATAAACATGGTTTGCAACCTTGAAAAGTATTTTTTAAGTGATATTAGAAGCAAAGTTTACTCGTAATAGCATTGACTTTGATCGGTACTTTGGAAATGTATACTCACATCATAGGCATAGACTGCATTTATAGTCCTTTGTACTCTTATATGCAGCTGCTTGGTAGATTGAAAAATAAGTTCCTATTACTATCTCAGTGGAACCTCCACATGTTACTGTTCGTGGTTCCAGAGTGGTGATGAACACAGTAACATGGCAACTTTCTTACAAGAGCAACAAAGAGCATTTATTCAAGGGAATAATGGATTTAAATAGCATACATCGTGCAAAACAAATTAGAGAAAGTTCATTGGGCAGAGGAGCAGCACCCCTTTAGAAACACACTCTGTGAGTAACATCACGTACTCTAGCAGGTGTCTAATCTGTTTCGAGTTCCTGTCCTGAGCAACCTGAGAGCAAAGCTGCTTTCTTGGTTCCCAGCCATATTGTAACGACAATTCCAGTAATGAGTGAGTGTGTTTTGTAAACATACTGAAATCCAAGAATTTATTTATATTTTTTCATGTTTCTTTTAGTAGATAGATTACTATGGCTGCAGGTATCATGCTGTGTCCAGAAACTTGTTCTAATATTTGAGCTTTTGAGTTTTTCAGAGCACAGTATTGAATGAGGAGTTTCCTATTTATGAATTGGATAGAAATCAATGCAGTAATGTTTTACCTGCACTTAGGAAGAGTAGTATGCCCATTTTCTGCAATCTGATTTGTTCCAAAATGCCCAAAGCAAGCTGGTGGAATACCACAGGGTTTTCTTCATAGTTTTTATATGAAATTTCAAGCGGTATTATGAATGAGCCTTTTTCTTCTTAGTAGCCTGGTAAATAATTACATGGAATGAGTGCACTCCTTTCATACCCTACAGGTGTCCCAACAGGGTCCCGCATAGTGATGATATTGACAGTTTGAGTGTTCTTCCCCTGAAGACCTTGTTTTCTCCTTCTCCTTATTGACTGTTACAGGAACTGTTTTGCTTCACAGGGAGGGGATCTTACACCCCTGACTTATGCCTTGGTGCTCTGTTCAAGTGGAAGTTGCTGTCCACCACCGAACCTTTTTAGTGACTGAAAGAGGTTTTTCTATGACGGCCACCTCTGTTTTAATGTGAAGTTATTCATTAGCTGAGAAAATACTGCTCTGAATCAAACTTTCTTCTGGACACCCAGGCTCCCTCCTGGGTATTTGGGGCTACCGCCTTTTGCTTTTGAGGACCTAGTGCAGCAGCTGCCTGTTCAATTGTGACTTGTATTCTTGTTGGATTGCTTGCTTGAATCAATGAGCTGTTACATAAGGTCTTCCATGGAAGAAGAGGAATGATAACTCACCTTGGAGCAACTATGTCAGAGCTCATATGGAAGCAGCAACATGGCCAAGAGTTAGAGGGGAGTTTTCATTCAGACCTGAAGTCATGGACCCTTAATGAATACCTTTACTTGACTTACTGACGAGTTCTGAGATTGTGAGAAATTCAGTTTACTTTCTAATACAACTGTTTACTGTGTGATGTTCATATCACCTGTGTATCCTGTATCACTTGTCTCAAAACTGTCTTTGTGCTGTAGTCATATGTCCAGAAATCAATGTTTAGTGGAATAAATAACTGGTTTGAATTGTAACTGCCTTTAAAACTGCATAAGTAGTGTACATGTAATGCTAATTTTATACCCACTCTTGCACAATGCATTCATCTGTTAGTTTGAAAAGCCTGTAATTAATTCGTAAGTCCATCAGTTAAAAATATGTTCTCATTTCACATATCATGCTATCCCTGTCACATCCTCCCTATCCCCCCCAAAAAAAGGGAATTAAAAAATCTTTCTCACTGAATTTGTCCAGTTGCTTTTCAGATATTTTACTTCTGTATGAAGATAATTGTAATTTCTTTTTATAAAAGTCTTCTTTAGACACCAATCTGTCATTTTGGATAAATGCATTTATGCTAAGATCTTGTAATAGCAGGACACCCCCAACTGTGTTGTCAGGTTTTTTGACATCTTGATTGCAGTGTGTCTGAAGATGTCTGGCACACCTCGTAGCATGTGCCACAAGTGTAGGTAGTACGCTTGCCGGTTGTTGCCCTTGCGTTAGTTGCTGTGAGTTAAATGAGAAAAGTTCTACATTTTTTGAGCAGTTTCTTTTCCATCTCCCATTTGTGTTTCTTACTGTACTTTGATGTGTATGTCAGGGAGTAAAAATTCTCTTGCTAAAAGCAATAGTGTAGTTACCATATGCTCTATGGTGTAGTAAAAAATCTTTGCATTTTAATTTTGCCCCTTACTGCGGTCTGCTGCTGTCTGGTATAAAAATCCATTTTTCAAAATCATGTACTTTAGTATTCTCCATTTACTAAATAAAAATATTGTTCTGAATTTATGATGCATGAAAGTGGTAATGTATTTATTTTAAACTGTTGGTCCAGTTAAGAATTGAATGAAATATATTTTGAATACTGTGCTCTCACAGCATTTAATTTTGCAAAAATAGAGTTTACCATATAGTTTGTGTTTCAGAGAATATATAGATGTAGTTGGTATATGCAGATATCCTCCTTGGCAAAAAATTACCTTCCCAGAGAAACAGAGGACCAACCACAGCCATGACAAGAATTAGGTCTTTATTTGTTTCTCTTAGTGGTGTAAATTTCAGAACAATTGTTTTAATGGTATTATTTTAAAGTGTGTACAATTTCTTTTTATTGACAATCATATGAAAATACAAGCTATTGACAGAGTAAAATAACTTCAAAATCAGGGAATAAAAAAGTTTGTTTTCTGTATATAATGGCATGCATTCAACAGACAACTTGGCTGTAATCATAATATATAGATGCCATTAAAGGAACTGTAAGTGGTGTGAAAATTTTACCCTCTTGAATTTCGTGTGTTTAAATTCATAGGTTAGTATTATACTAAACTGGTTTTATTATTTAGTGTTAATAGTGTTCAAAGGGGTGTCAGAAGTGGAGTTATGATGCAGCAATCTAAGAGTATACAAATGTGAGGATTTAATGAACTTAAGTTCAAAAAGAACTCTTGGGGTATTCTGAAGACCCAGACTTCAGAATTTTTGTCAATGGTAAGGAAAGGCAGCATGTATTTTAAGCAAAGTTTTTGCCAAGTTATTTTGTTTTCTAAAGCATATTTTCCAGTCAAAGGGGCAGATGGTTGACTTAATGCCGAATTGGTCAGAGGTACAGTGATAGTACTTGGAATCAAACATGCTCTTTACGGGTTCTGTATCCTTCCCCCTGTTGTTCTTTGAAGCCTGAAGTATTCACACTGTCTCTACAATTGGGGTGCTTTTAGAGGGATATTAAAGGTTACCTCCTGAGGCTTTTAGTAAGCGAGCCTTTAGGTTGTTTTCTGTTCCGCTACCAGCAATTCCCAGTGATTCATTCGGGAGGATTGGTTTGCGCAAGTTTAAATTGATCTTCAGTGCAGCCACTTAATGGATAGAATTACTTACCAAGCAGCAGCTTTGTATCTTCACATCTGTGCATTTTGAAGTCATGAAAATGATGCTTTAAAAATTTGTTAATTGGAACGAAACAATTTTTTAAGCACAACAAAAGAAGGCAGGTAGTAGTAAGTTGAACCTTTGTTGTGCTCAGCATTTTTAAGGATCCTAAAATGGTATATTTAATTTATATTTATTATTTATTTACACTTTGGCGTGTACTGAAATTGGCTCTTTCCACAAGTCAGTCAAGAACAATCACAAAATATCTTCTCTGAAACCTGGTTTAAGGGCCAACAAGGTTTTGTACTGCAGCTTTGATTCAGCAGCTTTATTTGGCAGTGTACAGCAGGTCAGCAGCAATCTTACGCGCTGGATTTCCTTTTTTCAGCTTTGTGATGGACCAGGTTGTTTTGGTGTTTTTATTAGCAATGATTAATGGTAATCTAGTCTGTTTTCTCCAGCTAAAGACCACTCCTTTCGCTGGTTTTAACAGTGCAATTGTTGAGCTTTTGCTAAATGCCAGTTAGGTAAAAGATCAAATGCCTCCTTGTCTGTCAGAGATCTTAAACTCTTTAAAGCTGTCACTGAGATTTATATACAAATTGGGGCAAAAAAATGGGTTAAAAATATGGACTTCCCCCCCACTTTGGAAAAGGACATATGTTTGTATTGTTATAGAAATAATGTTTAATGCCAACACATGTGAAAAGGATGGAAATAATTGCAACACATTTGTGTCATTTTCTATGAGGAAGGATAAAATACAATCAGGTATAAATAATCTGTAATATTAAAAAAAATAATAAGTACTTTTAAGAAAATGTTAATATGTTTAGAAGTCTGAAGGAATTCCTAAAAGGTTAATGATGCATCAGCTCTGTGATACCAATGGGCCATGTGTTTGCACATTAGCATTGCTGAAAAGGAGATTTGCTGGCATTTATTCAAAATTGTGTTATTAGAATTAAAAAACTACTTTGTGGAATGTTGCTTAAAGATGATACCACAATATAAGGAAGATGGAGTGACCCTGTGCATGAACTATATGATCTTGTATATCCCTAATGAAATTTGTCTGTGAATGCACTTCTGCACATTACTTGTCCTTTCATTCTAGGACACTTTTTATTATGAAAAGAAACATTATGCCATCTTATTTTAATTGTTATTGATGAGGCTCATTATTTAATGGAAGACTTATGTTTCTTAAGCAGTTCCTGCAATGTTACTTATTTCCTGAATGTAGTTATTCAGTGTATTATGCGGAGCACTGGTGCTATTTTATTACAGCCGGTGGGTAATGAAACAAAGTAAAAAATCATGTTGTTATTTAATTGCAGACTTGAGTAATTTTACTGCCCTGAAAGCACAGATTTGACTTGATTGCTGCATTTGATGAATAGCTGAATTTTATTTTTTAGTCTTTACTGTGTTTAAAGTGTTGACAAATATTTTTTTTCTCTTATTGAATAGCAGCTAAATGTTCAAAATGTGGGATATGAAGAAAACCAGTTTTGTAGTGATTAGCTTTACTATTTTCGTTTTTGTCATTTGCAGTAGTACTAATACAACTCTTCCTCTTGTGCAAAATTTAAATAATAAATCACTTTAAGGACACTGTTTTCCTAAATTTGTGGTAATTAAGCATGCATAAGTACCTTAGCAATCATGAAGTATACCCTAGTTGTACTGAAGAGGAATGGAGAAACTGAATGATTGAGCCTAGCTATAATTTAAAACCAGGTACAAATGCAAATGATTAAAAATAAATATACACATTTCATCAATCACCAGTGTGGTGTCTCAGAATTGTCAGTTTGTGCTCCACAAGCAATACTTTGGTTTTGAAGTTGCATAAGGGTTCTTAAGGTCAGTCCTACAACTTGTAAAGTAGGTAAATACAATTTTTTATTTCAAGTGTATTTTATTTCATAATTAATTTGCATGCTGAATGCAAAGTGAAAAAGTGGAGTGCATATTTGTTGACTGGATTCTACTGATATAATGAACCTCTAGAAGGAAACCCAACCACTCTCTCCTTCCCTCCAAAAACTGTTCATTTTCAGGGAGAAGAGCTTGTTGCTTTTATCTTGAAATATAATTCTTTACTCAAATCCATGGAGTTTTTTTTAATCTTTGTTTGCTTCAAGTCTTGTTTTCTTACTTTCCTTCCTAATGGATAGTCTGAAAGAACTCCAAGTGTGGCTAGAAGAATAAAATAAAACATTCTTTTTCTTCTTGTTTTTCAGTTGTGGTCTAATACAATCACATAATACTGGCAACTTTTTAGAATTAAACTTACTTTAAAATAGTTTCAAAAATGTTGTAAACTTCCTTTGAAAATGTTCTAAACTTCCTTGAGTACCTCAGTATTTCTCTTGAATCCTTCCCCTGAATTTGTATGTGTGTATGTTTTCTTCTGCAGTCATAACTGGCAAGTTGCTACTTCTACAATTGTCTCTTCTTGTATTGATCTCCCATTTTCCTGTGTGTAGGTTGCTATGGTGTTGATGGAGAGAGTGACTCTATCATGAGTTCAGCTTCAGAAAATTCCACAGAGCCTTGGTTTTGTGATGCATGCAAATGTGGTGTCACACCTAGCTGTGAATTGTGTCCTAACCAGGATGGCATTTTCAAGGAGACTGATGCAGGCAGGTAAGACTGAATAAGTGATGTTTTCAATTTGGTGTTGCCTTACCTTTAAAAGATTGGGTTTCTTCCTATACCTTGTAGAGGCTCTGCTCAAGGCTTTTGACCTGAAGTAGGATGTGGGAGGAAAACTGCCTGTTTTTATTTTAGTAGAGCGAAGGACTGGGTCAGGAATGCCAGGTAATGGGAAAAAGCATAACAAAATTATATTGAAGGTGTGCTAAAGGTATTCAGACAGACCTGTCTGAACTTATTATGATTATTTAGAATTATGAAGAGTATGTTCTTGGTTTTTGAGAATATTCTTTGCTTCTTTTTAAGATTGAATTCAGGTCTAATTTGGAAATAAACAGATTAATTCTTGTGATGTCTTCAATTCCTGTCACATTTGGAAAATAAATTAAGATGTACATATTAATGTTAAAAAATTACTTGTACTAAAGGCAGAAGCTGCATTATCAGTGATGTTTAATTTATGTTTGATCTTACAAGGTTTTACTGCATGATTTCATGGTTTGTTCAGTTTTCTGGTTTTTTGTGGGTTTTTTTTGGTAGTTCTTTTGTTTGTTTTTTTAAATAGACCATGAAAATTAAGGTTTTTTTCCCCATACACTTTATGGTTGTATAAATTGCAGGTGTGTGGTAATAACCAAGGCTGGGCTTTTCATAAGCTTTTTAAAGAAAAGTTACATAAGTGCATCAAGGTCTGTAGTGAAGAAGTTTGAACCTTGGAGGTAGTAGTGCTTTTTTTAATACTTTTAGGGTTCAGATCCTTGTTTCTGGTCTGTAGTAGGTTCAGGAGGCTATGTACATCTTCCTTATAAAGCTTTTACATACAGTAATTTCACGAATACAAGCTGCAGCAATTTGACAAAAATTTTGGTGGAAACCCAGAAGTGCGGCTAATAGTCGGGGGCGGCTAATATGTGAATAATTTTCTGACATTTACAACCCCAGACGTGCCAACCAGGGCGCCGAGCCAAGCACCTGCCAGTAAAAGCCGGCATTCCGCGATTGTTACAGTGTTACTGTGTTGCCCTGGCTCCCTGCAGGCAACACGGGGGGCAGGGAGAGAGGCGGGAGAGCTCTCTTCCCTCCTCTGCTGCAGCCCAGGGGAGACGACGGGAGCCCCGTGCAGCCATTGCCGCGGCTCGGGGAGCCGATGGGAACCCCGCACAACCATTGCCGCGGCTCGGGGAGGAGGCGGGGTGCTCTGTCCCCGCCAGCCGCGGCAGGAGCAGGCAGGTTCCATCCTGGCCCGCCTCCGCCACGGCAGGAGCGGGGAAACTCCGTCCCCGCCCGCCGCCGGCGCCACGGGCGCGGGAAAGCTCCGTCCCTGCCTGCCACCGCGGGGCAGCACCGACCCAGGGTGACCGAGCCCAGTGGCAGCAGCGGGCGGCGCCGAGCGGCAGCGCCGGGCTGGGCCACCTGGCCCCATCAGCAGCCCCTAGCGGGCCGAGCCTGCACAGCCTTAACTCAGCCAGTAAACCCCGCCCTCCCGCGGTTCTGTTACTAATTGGCAGCTTTGTTGCACGCGGGTCCTCGCTGCGAACGACAGAGCGGCTTATATTCGGGTGCGGCTTATTTATGGACAAAAACCGAAATGTTTGCCAACACCCAGAGATGCGGCTTATACTCAGTGTGGCTTGTATTCGTGAATTTACTGTAACTTAGGAAATAGTTATTCTCATATAGTTATTTTCATAATAGTTATTTTCAGTTATTTTCTGTTGTAATAATAA